>NC_056747.1:177026212-177306212 GCF_019279795.1 Protopterus annectens | reverse complement strand
AAAAGAAATAATTAATGTCCCTGTGTAAATACACAAAGATGAGCTATTCTGCAGTACAAATGATGAGCTTTCTTGCTTTTACAATGGAATAATGGGTTTTGAACCTGCGTCTGTGGAGATTTATGTTAAAATATATGAGCAGGAAACATATACAGAACTCTTGCACATCTTAAAACATCTCAGAATCAAGTTAGATTGCCACATCATCTGACCAATACACTGTACAACATAAATATGAAGAGCTGTGGAATTATTCCAAGAACTGAAAACAACCTGAACCCAGTTACCCCTAGAGAGAGAAAAACACACTGTCACACATATCCTGCCTAATATGTTTCCATGAGATCACTGTTTCTTTCAGTCCCTCACACAAATAGATTGGCTAAGGTATTACTGCTAATTATAATACAGGCAGAGCAGCTGTGCCCTCACACAGTAGGGTCAACACGGAGTGGGATAAGAACTCAGGTCTCTTTCACAGTTGAAGACTGAGCTCATGCTGCTGCTCACAGGATTGTGACATTAATTCAGGGCTTTTACTTCACGTACAAGTCTCATCAAATACCCAGGAATCCTATGAAATCACTGGATCGAGAAGACGTTTCTTTGGAAACACTCTGCTATTGCAATTTATTTCACTTTATTGACTTATAAACTGTGTAAGTGAACTTGACCATGTATGACCCATTTCAGCCATGGTGCACATCATGCAAGCAATGGTAAATGCAATATACAGACAATTTAGAGCAACCAATCGAATAGCACGTTTTAGGAGGGAAACCAAAGTACCCAGGGAAAGGCCACATACCATGGGGAGACTATGCAAACACTACACAGGCAGGTCCTAAAGGTGAGATCTGAACTTTAGAGCTTTGAGTTTTGAGGTATGGTTCTTAACCACTAAACAACCATGTTTTCCATATGTATATGAGTTTACATTGTAATTGAGAGTACTGATAAACAAGTCATAATTATATATTCACAGGCATTTCAGGCATTTGCACACACAAAATATGTAACATTCTTTTCTATTTAAATATAGTAACAGCAGAGTAATTATGCTAGAATGATAAAAAAACACCTGCTGATAGATATGAAGTGTCTAGCCAATACATTTCTCTGATTACAGGCTAAGCTGTAAATCCAAGTTACGTAACAGCCATTCTGCTCCTGCAGGTCAGTAGAACTGTGTTACCTTCCTCCAAATAGTTACACTTTTTCATGACTTCCTCTGTAGTTTGTAAAGCTATCAGCACTTGTGACAAATTATTCTGTTTCTACCATTATGTAAATAAATAAAAAATAAACAAAAAATATACTTCCTACATTGCTGTCCTCTTTACTCTTGGAGATTTTGTATTGTACAGCCTCTGGTCTGCAGTGACTTGGTCGAGCTCTGATTGCTTGTTTCAACATTACTCTGGCTGTACTTATTTATTTTACATATCTTTTAATCTAACTTTTCTGCTCGATAATTATTATAATGATAGCTGAAGGTCTAAGTAAGCTTTTCTGTAAAGTCACTGTGTGATTGACAAATGTGTCCTTATTAAATAATTTATAATAATCGCCTTTTTGTCCAAGCTGGAGTAATCTAAAAGTGAGAATATATAATTAAAGGAAGTGTCGGGAGACACGCCAGTTGAAGGGTACAGGAGTAAGAATATATAATTAAAGGAACTATGGGGGAGACATGCCAGTTGAAGGGTACAGGGGTGCTTGCCGCCTGTAAAAAAAAAAGCTAATATTTCTGTTGTGCATAAATTCATATATTCCCAATGTAACTTGAACATGCATGTTTAATCTTCAAATGTACTTCAGTTACTTTTGTTTTCCTTTTTTGTTGACTTTTTGGCCCTCTACAGCTGTCAGTTGTTACCAGCTCCTCTCCTTTTCACTCTGTCTGTCAGATGTGCCTTAGCCTCCCCTGGGCTTTACCCAGCCAGTACCCACAGCTGGTGAGGAGATCATGGTCTCCGGTGTATCAACATATTACTGACAAAAGTTTTTTCTTATGCTCTAACTATTTCTGCTACTGCTGTGCACATTCGTTGAACATCCAGGGTTGGATGTGCTAGTTTATAGTCCCATCTGAACTGTGACGGAGCCAAGGTCCCCTGCCTATTCCCTTTAATAGGCAATGCTCCCCCTGCATGTTCCCAGCATCTACCTGGAATCCACCATGGGGTGCGCCTATGTACATGCCTCCCTCAGGATTGACACCCTCCCACTGCATGCAGGCTGGGCAGCATAACCTCCCTCTGCATACAGGCCGAGCAGCATTACCTCACACTACATACAGGCTGTGCAACATTACCTCACACTACATACAGGCTGTGCAACATTACCTCACACTACATACAGGCTGTGCAGCATTATTTCACAATGCACACAGGCTGTGCAGCATTACCTCCCAATAAATGAGGGCTGGGCAGCATACCTGACATTGCATGCAGGCTGGGCAGTCTTACCTCCCACTGCATGTGAATTGGGCAGCCTTACCTCCCACAGTGTGCAGGCTGGGCAGCCTTAGCTTCCACTGTGTGCAGGCTGGGCAGCATTACCTCACAATATATGAAGGGTGTGCTTTATTACCAAACACTAACTATATGGAGTCTGTACAGCATTATTAAACATTATATGTAGGACAGACAGCATTCCCTCTCATTAAAATCAGGCTGTGCATCATTATTTCACACTGCATACAGGCTGTGGGCCACTACTGCCACACTACATTCAAGCTATGTGTCACTACATCACTTTCTATACAGGCTGCATGTCACTACCTCACTCTCTGTGCAGGCTGTGCATCCCTAACTCACTGGCTATGTAGGCTGCACATTGCTACCTCACTCTTTGTGCAGGATGCGCATCCCTACCTCACTCTCTGTGCAGGCTGCTCATCCTTAACTCACTGTCTGTGCTAAGGCTGCTCATCCCTAACTCATTGTCTGTGCAGGCTGCACGTCCCTACCTCACTCTCTATGCAAGCTGTGCATCCCTACCTCACTCTCTCTGCAAGATGCCCATTCCTACCTCACTCTCTGTGCAGGCTATGCAGTCCTACCTCACTCCCTCTGCAGGCTGCGTATCCCTACCTCACTCTCTGTGCAGCTGTGTGTCCCTATTTTACTCTCTGTGCAGCTTGCCCATTTCTACCTTACTGTCTGTGCAGGCTACCTATCACTACTTCACTCTCTGTGCAGGCTGCATGTTCAAAACTCACTCCCTGTGCAGGCTACACATCCCTACCTCACTTTCTGTGTAGACTGCATGTCCCTATCTCACTCTCCATGCAGGTTACCTGTCACTATCTCACTCTCCATGCAGGCTGCCCATCACTACCTCACTCAATATGGCATCTGTGCAGCATTACTTCACATTAAATGTGGTCTGTGCATCATTATCATTTAATTACTCAGATATAGTGAATATCTACATCTTTCTAAAATGTAGCCCTCATAGTTATACCGAAGCTGGAATTCATGCACAGCCTGTATCCTATGGAAAGCTATGCAAGTGGCTTGCCATAATATTCATAATATGCAAAAGTGTCTCGATTCATAGATCCATCAATGTGCCTCATAATACCTACAGACTGTTCAGCTTTGCCTTCCACTACCTAAAGACTGTGCAGCAGTACCTCACACCACAGCAGTCTGTGCACAATTACTTAACACCATATACAGGATGTGTAGCATTACCTCATACTATATACAGGCTGTTTATCTTTCTCTAAAACTACTCAGAGTTGCTGCAGCATTCCCCCAGTCTGTGCAGCATTATCTGACACTATTTGCAGGCTATACATCTCTACCTCAAACTATATGCATTTCTCATGATATGCTGGCCACACTGCATTACCTCACATTATATACGCACTATGCATTATTACTTAACACTACATGCAGGTTGAACATGCATTGAATCATGCTATGTATGTGTATGTTATCTTGCAGCACATAAGTTTGTCAGCTATTTGAATAACACTAATACATATTTAAAATCTACCCATTCTTATAATGGGCAAGGTATTGCATATCTAGATACCTACATTTCACATTCCGAAAGTGGATTTAGATCTAGGATCTACAGAAAAAATACTTTCAGTAATTCTTATTTAGAATTTACTAGCTGCCATCCATGGAGTCTTATAAAAAAGCATATTGAAAGGACAGTGTATAAGAGCTGCACACATGGCTTCTGAGTATGATGACATGATTAGGGAAATAGAGTTTATAGGTGAAATGTTTAGTAGTAGGGGATTTTTGAGAGCTATGATAAGGGGTGTGACACAATATGTGAAAGATGAATGCGGTAATAAGTATAAAACGATATTAGGTGTTGCAATGAGATTTACTAACAACATTCAAAAGGAAGATTTCTGAACAGCCTTTGTTTTGGAATACAACCCATATGTAGAAAATATAAAGAATATAGTAGTTAAAAATTGGAACAGCCTTAGATGCAATAGCGAAGTGTAGAAGTTGTTGGGGGTCAAACCTAACTTTGTGTTCAAAACAGGGTTTAATTTAAAGAACAAGTTTGAACAGAGTTGTAATTTAGATAAACAGCCCAGATAATATGAAAAAGAGGAACAAAAAATGTGGAAGATGTAATCAGTGTTATGCCATCTTAGAAGAGAAATCAGTAATTTTAAACAATACAAATAGAACTAAAGTAAACTTTAAGATAGGGAGCTGTAATGCAAAACATGTGGTGTATTTAGCTTGGTTCTATATTACCATCTCGAATGATAAAAATATCGAACGCTCACATGAGCGAAATGGTACATAAACGAACTTGTGTTTTTGGGGTCGCAGTACAGTGAGGAATGGAATATTTGCCCTTTCCTCACTATAGTGCGACTTCAGAGTTGGAATATATATTTAGTGAGGGTGCAGCCCCCCACAAAAACAAGTTTGTTTTTGTACCATTTTTCTCATGTGAGCGTTCGATAATTTTACCATTCGAGATAGTAATATAGACCCATTTAGCTCTGTGCAGTACATGTTCAGGGTTCTATGTCGGGAAAACCGACAGAGCCCTGAAAAGCAAGATATATAAACATATGTACCACATTAGGAAAAAGCACAGGAACAATGCCCTGTATCGACACTTAGAAAGTAGACCTTTGTGTACAATGTTCAAATTTGCAATTTTTGAATGTGTTGCTGTTAACTCCAGAGGAGAGAATTTTAAAGCCATTTTACAGGAAAAAGAAGTCAAATGCCAATTGTTAAATGCCACCTGTGCCCCTGCTATCAATGACAATATTCCTATTAACCCTATACTTGAACTCAGACAGTAGCAAGATTATAGATTCTTTATAGATATGCTGCATCTTAAGGGTTTATATGATGAGTTAAGGGTTGAATATAAGGGCATGGTTTTTAACTTGACTATGGGGCCAGAACAAGTATAGTTTAAAATGAATAGATACTTTTATGCATTTTTTAGGTTCAGGCACACTTTTTTGTATTAATATTATGTTTTATATGTCAGTAGATATTTAATGTTGTATTTTATGTAACTGAAATTTTTTTTTAGCTGAGTTAGTTTTATTTATGACATTTAGGTATGCATTGTTATAAATACCCCTTTAAGGGGAATATTTTTTAAGGAGATCACTAACTGAACTGATTGCATTGGTTGATTGAATGTATTTATATGAGATTATGCTAATATTTTAATGATTCTGAAGAAGTCCACGGACTAGCGGATGAAAGTGCTAAATCCATTCATTAAAATTTTACTATTTGAATATTTTGTAAGCCTTTTGACGGGTCTTTATTGTCCTAAGGGAATCTTTCTGCCTGGTGAGCATTACCTTCATTTTCCTGGTCAATAGTTGTTACTTTGGGACAGCTTTGTTTGGTTTGATTTTACCTTGCAGCACATGCAAGTTGCACAGCATACATATAGTGTGAGGTTATGATGCATAACTCTACCTCATATTATTTAAAGGTTGTAGGTCATTATCACAGATTCAGTACAGGCTGTGCAGCAGAATTGCTTCTCTCTAAATGCATGCTAGGCTTCATTACCTCATACTCTTTTGCAGTCTGAAAATCATATTAAAACTGTACCATTATCTGCAAGGTATGCATCATTACTTTGTAGTATATACAGGCTGCACAACATTAACTCGCAATATATGCAGCCTGTGCAAAATTACCTCACTCAATATGCAGTTTGTTTGTTATTACTTTACAGTATATGTAGGCTATCTTTCCCTAACACTATGTGCAGACTGTGCAGCATTATGCCACACTATGTACAGGCTGTGCAGCAATATGTCACACTATGTGCAGGCTGTGCAGCATTATATCACACTATGTGCAGGCTCTACAGCATTATGTCAGACTATGTGTAGGCTATGCAGCATTACGTCACACTAGATGCAGGCTATGCAGCATTACGTCACACTATGTGCAGGCTCTGCAGCATTATGTGACACTATGTGCAGGCTCTGCAGCATTATGTGACACTATGTGCAGGCTCTGCAGCATTACGTCACGCTATGTGCAGGCTCTGCAGCATTACATCACACTATGTGCAGGCTCTGCAGCATTACGTCACACTAGATGCAGGCTGTGCAGCATTACAACACACTATGTACAGGCTCTGCAGCATTAAATCACACTATGTGCAGGCTCTGCAGCATTATGTCACACTAGATGCAGGCTGTGCAGCATTACGTCACACTATGTGCAGGCTCTGCAGCATTACGTCACGCTATGTGCAGGCTCTGCAGCATTATGTCACACTAGATGCAGGCTGTGCAGCATTACGTCACACTATGTGCAGGCTCTGCAGCATTATGTCACACTAGATGCAGGCTGTGCAGCATTACATCACACTATGTGCAGGCTCTGCAGCATTACGTCACACTATGTGCAGGCTCTGCAGCATTATGTCACACTAGATGCAGGCTGTGCAGCATTATGTCACACTATGTGCAGCCTCTGCAGCATTACGTCACACTAGATGCAGGCTGTGCAGCATTACCTTGCACTCTGTGCAGGTACTTTTTATAGTAAATCATTGGCTCCCTGAAAATACTGTGAAGACATGAGATTCCTGTATGAGTTTGAGTGGCTAGATAAACATATGGAAAGAAGAGTAAAAAAAATCACAAAGATCACCTTTCTTATTCTGCCACTGTAAGACTACTGCCTAGGTACAATACTTAGCTTTACTACCTACTTACAATGATTACCATCTAAAAGCTTGTACAATGCTTGGGAACTAAAAGCAGAGCATGTATCTCTGGAAAAAGCTTGTTAAGGAGTCAGTTTTTATGTATGTATGTATCAGTGTATATGGAGTTGTCAGCTTTCATGGCTAGGCCATTTAAGAATAGTGCTCTAGCCCTTTGGTACATGTATCTTTGTGGGTCTACTTCGGTAGACCAAAATTTCACTTGCCTAAAATTCATATCACCGAGACGAAAATACCGACACCACCAGAACACCGACAACCTGGAACACCAACTTACCACTCCAGGTAAGTAAATGCTTGGCCATACTGAAAAAAAACATAAACCGAAAGTAAGAAAACCAACCCATGTGGGGGACTTCGCCCCCACTCCCCCCCTAACTAAATATACCAACTCTGAGATTGCACTACCATGGGGGTAAGGGGCAAAGTTCAACAGGATGATATAAATTTCTCGGAAATTGAAATTTCAGTCTACTGAAGAAGACCCATCTGGGTATATGTATACAACTGATTGTCCTGAATAGCCACATGACATCACATAGTAATTTAGTATTTCTATCACATTAGTCCAGGACAACCATGCTTTCCGAACTATAAGAACATTTCATTTGCCAATATTTGTAAAACAATGGGTGTTTAGTGGAATTTCCATTTTAGCACATCTTAATTGCTTCAACTTGATTTTAAAAGAACTTGGCAATAGACACTCAAACCATATATAGTGCTACTTTATAACCAAGCCCTAAAACGGATTTTGCAGATCTTGAGTAAAATCAGTTTTGTAGAAAGACCTGAAGATTTCCAGTGCACTCATTCATGCAGTCAGGTCGTAAGATGAATGGACACACAGAACATTTGTCCTAATAAACTGCGAAACTGCAGTGTTATGGTCCTGTATTCTATATGGCAATCTCAGGCTCAGAATTCTGGCAATCTGCTGATTATTTATATATACCGACTCATAAATATGTTGCATTCAACATTTTGAAATTAAGGGCAAAATAAACCTCATCATAAAATAAATAAATAAAAAATAAAAAAAGCTGTCATATGAAATCATCTAAGTCACGAAAATGTTCAAGGCATTAAGTTACGTAAGTCCTAAGCAATAATAGACATTTTGTGTGCAAACATCTAAACACTCTGTGCTAAACATGCTTTATACTATAATTGCTTAAGTCTTCAACATTTTTACTCTAGATTCTCAGGATAGATGTTTTGAACATTTCATATGAATGTGACATATTTCTTAAAATCTCTCCTTTTAAATCTTATATTACTATAATTCCAACAGTCTTCCTTCTTGGTATAGGAAAAAAAAGAAGTATTCCTTTGCTTTTCAATGTGTAAACAGCAGATACGCCAGTTAGAGTTAAACACTCAGATGGCCTGCCACAATACTGTGAAATGGGATTCCTGGAAAGTTCCTCATAATTAAAAGTTTCTGGCTTCCAGGAGTATAAATAAAAAAAATGTTTAAACATAGTAAAGCCAGATGTAGAACTGGCTTCTTTCTTTTGTGGTTAACCTTTGGACTCATTAGTAGGGAAACGAAAGCAGCATTTTTGTAGCAAGCTGTAGACTTGTACCTGTACAACTGCATCTTCAAAATGATGCCATGCTTAAAATCCTACAAGTATGTATAGTTTTAATAAAGTGTTACACTTCATGTGTTGATATATACAAGTGTGTGTAGTTTAACTCTGAACAGGAATGATGAACAAAATAGAAAAAAAAATAGATAGAAGCAGTTCTTAGATAATTATAATAATGTACCACTGCGCTGCCCGTTGAAGCTCTGGTGGGGGGGCTTAACTTTCACTGTTAGGATCCTTCATACTTAGAATGGCAAAAGAAGATGAATTTTATTAGCTAGTTAGTATTATTTGGCTTATTTAGTTAATGTTTGGCGAATGACAAAATGGACTAATCCATGTGGAAACATTTTGAACATTGCTTGGGCTTAATATAATGCACACTTACACACAGTCTATAAAAATAACAACCAATAATAATAACAGCAGTAGGTAACTCCAACACAGACTGTCTGTCTCAACTAAAGTATGTTTACAGAATTACTGGACTTCTCAACTCGTATCAAATGGTCTACTATAGCAAGCCATATTTTACTATCCAAGCATGAATATGCCCCTCCTATTGCACTTTGTACAACTCCTAAAGTACATATAGTTCACGATGGACTTGGAACTTCAGGGTAAGATCACTTTGATAAATACAAATTGCATATATCTGATTATGTGCAAAGTATAATATATAGAGACTAAAGACCCAGAAAAGCTGATTATGTCAACTGTATGCTATAAGTTGTTGTAGTAAAGAACATATCAGCTGTGTACTAATGTAAATGATTAGGTTTGTTAGGTACACTAACAGTCGATTACATTTTTTTCTGAATGTTAGCAACCCAATTAATAATCTCAGGAGTGGATACAAATAGGGTGGGGTGCACATGGGGCCCATTTTCTCTGCATGCAGAGAGCTATGTCTGCTATTGTAACAGCTGTAAGATTCAACTTCACAGAAAATGCAACTGAAAAGTATTCTTATTAAAGTAGAGAAATATGTAAATAATGTAACAGCGAACTGCATGAATTAAAACACAGCTAAAACTTTGCTGTTCAGTAATAACGTTTATTTCTAGAGAATCAGCAAAGAATCAGCATGCTTTACTGGGCAGCCATTTGTAATGTACAGAAAACAGTGTCACTAGATGGTTTCACTGAATGGGCAGTACAGTGATGGAGAATATAAATCTTTAATTGGAGTTAGAGTACAGGTTAAATGTTAAACTGCTATCTTGCTGCAGACTTGCACCCCTAAGAACATGGTTGCAATAAGTAAATCCAAACAGATCAGGGTATTTTTCATTCTAATTTTACGTTTTCCTCCAAGTTAGCATTTGGGCCTCACTTCCATGGGAAAAAAACTACCCACAATCAGTTCCAGGGATGTCTGCAGCACACTTGGGAAAACACCATTCTTGCCTTAGTCTGTGTGGTGCAGGTATCCTCCCCATCTCAGAAACTTGGTTGAAACCACATATTATTCAGACATGCCTGCTCTAACAAAACTCCCAGTCACGTTGCTATCATAACAAAATATATTCTTAATTGCATTAGCAGCCCTGAGCAACATATTATATGAGTTACTGTTAAGTTCAATGGGTTCTTAAGAATCTACTGGTCTCTGCATCAAAGTGACAAAAATACGTTAATAATGTTACTGTTTGAAGGATCAATTACAACATAATCTGAAAAAGTCCAAAAGGAAGCACACAGGGCTGGAAACCAGCCTTAATACCCAAGTAATTTATTTGAACGCTGTGGGTGATATTCCTGGTTTCCAGCCTTGTGTGCTTCCTTTTGGACTGTTTGATTGGTCTTACTACTTTGTGTAATCTGAAAAAGGATTGTTATGATTAGGTGATACAATTATGCAGAGAATTCCTGACTCTAATGATATGATCAATTCATTTATTTGTCTGCCAAGAATGATGAAAGCATGGGATGAAAAAGTATTCCAAAAATTAATTTTCTATTTAGGGCCTAACAACATAAGGGCAGTGTTCCTTTGGACTCCTTTAGTCATTATCATGTCATGCTTAATATCTGAAGTCAATGTAAAATTCTTCAACGCAGATTTTTGAAGTTTGAAGAAGTTATAGAATTCTAAATTCTGTCATTTGTTTTCTAAAATGAAGACCGGATTGTCTTTAAATGTTTTCCTTCTATACAAGATTTCCAGAGCAAAGCAGTCAAGTAATCATTGGATAACTTCAGAAATTGGATTAACCATAATAGCCAGTGAAAGAATCTAGATTAGGTGCATTACAAAACAGATTTCTCAACTCCTTTAGAGAAACAGCATCATAATGCACACACATTTCATATAAAGGAGTATAAAAGAACATCATGTTTAAAAAAGCAAGTGATTACAGAAAGACTTCTAAATAGGTAGTAACATGATTTTAAAACCTGTATATATCTTAACTCCTGTATGTCTTCCAGGATCTTCAAGGTGGATGTAAGAAAATTTCATTTCATTGCATTTCAGTCTTCTGTTCCAGCTATTAAAACACATCTTACAAATACTATTCCTAACCATCATAACCTTATGAAGCAGGGGGCTGATGGCACATTAGATATAGGAGTCAGCTTTCAGGTTACATTGGGTGGCTGCATCTGTTTCTTAATCTGATCTAAAAGTGAATCATTTATTTTAATTTTCAGTTTTCATTTTGTTTTCATATTTTCAGAATACATTCTAGTGTCAGTTTTTCCCTCATTGTATATTTACTATCATTGTTATCTTTATTTGTCATGAATATATGAATGATATGCATTTTCACGTGTATATATCATAAAAGACATCCTACCTTACTTTTCTGCTCTGGGTCCTAAATGACTAGGTAGAAATATTTATTTCTGAAACCATGCATTACGCTGCTTGTCTAAAAGACATGCACAAGTTCACCTTCATTGATACATCAATGTAAAACTAAAATGGGTATAGTAAAATGGCTATATGAATTGAAATGCCTTATATAACACTGAAGTTATTGGCAAGACAGAAGTACAACTCCCTATCAACATAATGTATCACTTTTATTCACGGCAACATGTCTTTTCAAAGCTGCAGTTATGTACTGGCAACCATATCCACTCTGATGCCATGATTTGAGCTTGAGATGGTTGCCAGTATATAACTGCAGCGTTGAAAAGACATACTGTAGTGAATGAAAGTGATAAACTATGTTGATAGGGAGCTGTGATCAGAACTTATTTACAAACCAGTAGAAACAAAGGTATGAACTGTCTGTCAGTAGTGATGAGCGCACTCCCCTAACATTTTAATTTGTTAAACTCTGAGTACTTGTGAAACAATAGTTTTCTTTAATTTACATACTGACTTGAGTTGCAATTGAGATACGTGACACAAAAATAAAGAAGAAGAAAAAATATGAATATGCGCAGTCTGCCACCATTTTGATGTTTGAACACTGGCAGCTATGAAGCAATCATTTTCCAAAGATTTTATGAAACCCATCTTCCACTCCATACAAAGCAAAGTACTTTTCTTATTCTACTCCAATGTAATTTGGACGAATGGTTGGCACCACAAATTCACTCCTGGTTCAACATCCATGTCTCTCATAATTAGGGAAAACATGTAAATGTCCCAACATGCCCTTGTTTGGACATTCCTGGATTATTCGTATTCAGAATATACGGGCTAAAACTACCGTGAAAATGTAAGGTTGGGCTTAAGATCCTCACAGATCAATAGACTAGTAAGTACCTATGAACTTCCCTCATGCAGAAAGTGAGTAATCTGTCCCTTGCCCTCCAAAACCTCAACATTCCATCCGTTATGATCTTCCTACTAAGACATTCTGAGTGTCACTATGGTAGACGCCAACAAACACTAGGTTCCGTATTGTGCCTTGCATCTTTAAAGTATAACAAATTGTGTGTTTAGGAATCAAACCCATATCTACAGGATGCAGAGCAGCAATGCTACATATCTTTTTATCTGAAAATGATGCCATGAAATTTGGAAATATTTAAGATTTCTGCCACTTCTTGCTTCATTGTTACTCAAATAATACTTGTGGTTCTGCTAGAGGGTACCTTTCTTTCTATTGCTTCAGAAGACAAGCATTTGCATTCCATTTCTGTTATTTTATTCTCCTTGGAGCTGCAGTACAGTCTTACCGTTCTTTAAATGAACTTCTAATTTGATACTGAGTAACTAGAATGTGAAAACTGAATTATTACTAAGAAAGTAACCTGTTCTATTGCCAGGTGAACTAGTCTGATAAGTTCCTCATTTCACAGTCTGCAGTTTCCTGTGAGAAATGACATGTTTGACCCAGGGGCAAAAAACAGACAGCCTGGGCTGCCATGAAGCTATATTACAACTCCTAGTGACTGTTTTGTGTGATTATACAACATTTACTAGAACATGTTTCTTAGTAGTTCGGTGCACAGAATGTATTATAAAAGGAATTATACTTTTCATTCATATTCAAAATCAGGAAGACCAGTAATCCATCACCCCAGCCAAGACGTAAAATTACTGCAAATCATTTATATGTCTTTTGTGGGTGCAATGCTGGATATTACTGGGCATACTGAAAGCTGCCACTTTTTCTTACTTTAATTTCAATGCACTTCTGTGCTTCAACCTTGGTTCTGCCCCCATCTACAGTTTCCTGATGACCATTTTCACCTTCGGTATAATAGTCATTGCACTACCAAGAAAATAGACCCATTTCTAACAATCTAAATCATCACATTAACACAAATAATAATAACTGGACTATAAAACCAACTAATCCATGCATAATTCTGACTTTACTACTAAGACATCAAAAAATGTAATTACACTATAACAAATCATTAAAAAATGCCTGAGAACTAGAGTAGAACCAACCAAGAGACACACCAGTCATAAGACCCTACAAAAACTATTTACAAAACAGTTCAATTAACTTACACAATTGCCACATCCCATTGAAATAAATAGCAAATAGTAATGCTTGCAAAAAATATGAGCATTTGTAAATGGATTATGTGAGGTCTAGTTTGCACAATAAATTAAATATCTTGTGCTGTAGGGTTACAGAACTTGACTCAGGACTTGAGTTGTGCCACTCTTCTTAAAACACATTCCCTAAACTTATGACAAATATATCTCAATCATTACGGACCCGAACCCAAGTAGTACCTGAATGTCGATGTCACAACATCAACAGCAAAAAAAGTCAACAATGCAAATGTCAACAGGGCACTGTACATGTATGGGCAATACCCCCACTGCATGTGAAAGCAATCAAAAAAGAAAAGACTAACACCATGTTTTTAGTAGGGGGGGGCCCTCAGTTCTCCCATGTGGGGAGATGCATCTTTCACACACCTGCTAATGTTATATACTAAATCTGAGGTTGTACAATCACCACGGAATATGCATAGTCCCCAACTCCATAGACTGATGATCTTGCACACCTGTCAATCATCTGTTTTCGTAACAAAACAGATGTCGACATTTTGGAGTTTCGACCAACTTAACTGTTATTATGGATGCGTTTTGGGATTGCTCATTTCCTGACCACCTCCTTAGACTAGTTTGACAAGGATAAAGCATAAAGGTCTATAAAATATAACAAAATAAATTTAAAGGTCATAGAGGCATGCAAACCCCTTTAGCATGTTTTTCTGAGGTCATAATTCAGGGAGGGGATACTTCTTCAAAGAATTAAAGAACCTCACTTGGAACAGGGTTAAATAAGGATAGATTACAACCCATCTCTTGAACCTGGCCCATGGATAATAGTTTTCAAAGAGTGACTCCTGTAGATCAGTTGGACTCTGTGTAAAAGCTGTGAGGAGCCACTGTACAGATGAAGGAAGTGTTGAAGTTAAAGAAAAAGGTATTTGCTCAGTTCCAGTGGAGAAATAGTTCTCACAGATTTGCCGCCAGGCCAGGAAGGCAGCAGTTACTGAGGCCATGGAAATCACTCAGAGATGGCCTCAGAAAGGCTCTGTGAAACTCTCTAGTGACTATGTAGAGGCAATTTAGAAAATACATGGACAGAACTTTAAGAAGGCAATCAAACTTTGCTAAGCAATAAATGAAGAAGGCCATAGTGGTTGTATAGGAATATGAAACTAGTAATTAGGATTTAATGAAAAAAGTGCACAAGAGGTGAAAAAGAGAGGCTGGGGTGGTGGAAGTTAGACAATGCACAGAATTGTGTAGAAGCAAAACAAAGGAGGTGAAGGCAGCAAAGGCACAAATGAAAGAGAGGTGGCACAAAATTCAAGAATGGAAATAAAGTTTATTTTAGATAAGTTAATTTGAAAGTCAAATGCTAATAGACTTTATTCCACTTGATAAAGTATTGAGGGGGAGATTATAGATACGAGAGAGAAATCTAGTTATTGAATAAATAGTTTGTCTGAGACTTCAGAAAGGGAAAGATGGTGGGGTACCTTACCTGGATGGTGCTGAGGCTCACTGATGGGGGCTATAGAATGATAACAGGAGTGGGGGAGGGGGTATTGGATCTTTGAGATGATAGGCTCAATGGACAGGCACGCTGCCTTCTTCAAACTGAAGAATTTGGGCAAAATGTTGACTCCAATCTTTAGATCATTCTTTGGGGAGAGGAGATGATGACTGGAGAATACGCTTGGTACCATTCTATAAGGAGGAAGCATGAAAAGCCTTGGTAACTCAAGGACTGTTAGTTTAATAACAGTAGGAGGGAAAATAATGGAGACCATTTTAGAGACAGATGCCTAGGTAACTCAAGGACGGTTAGTTTAATAATAGTTGGAGGGAAAATAATGGAGACCATTTTAAAGAGACAGATGCCTAGGTAACTTAGGGACGATTAGTTTAATAACAGTTGGAGGGAAAATAATGGAGACCATTTTAAAGAGACAGATGGGTTGCTTTCTTTGAGTATAATAACCTTCAACATAAGTATCAACATGGCTTTATGACAAGAAGTTGCCACTGGTCCATACATGGTCCACTTTTACAACTGAATGACTGAGAAATTGATAGGGTTGTTCAAAAGGCATGGTTTATCTAAATTACAAGAGACCCTTTGATTCCTTACCACATAGATGACTGTTTATAAATTCTAAAAAGCTTAGGGTGGGATCATTGTTTGAAGCAGTAAAAGAAACCTGGTTTAAGGCTCCCGAGAGCACCCCAGCACTACCAGGCTACAACTCATACCATACATTTCAGCCACAAAACCCGGACCGAAATACAAAAGATGGGGGAGTATCCATATTCATCAAGAATACCCACACCTCCAGGTTAGTGGCATAGCACGATGCTCCAGAGATCATCAACGTGCAATTAATGGGCAAAACTGCTATTCAAATTATAGCTTGTTACAGATCACCCACCATGTCCCAGGGCCCCCACTCCGCATTCCTAGAAACACTGGGAAACATAAACGTCCTACCAAACACCCTGATATTGGGTGATTTTAATTACCCAAACATTAACTGGGAGAACTACTCAAGTACAACTCCCTTGCCCAACATTTCCTAGAATTTATAAACTCAAACATCCTGGATCAACTGGTCAACACCCCCACCAGAGGTGACAACATATTGGACCTGGTCATCACCAACATGGGCAACCGGTGTTCCACACCGGAGGTCAACCCCTCACTTGTTAGATCTGACCATAAACTAATCACTCTAGATATCCACATTCAGCCACCACCCCCGGTCAAAGAATCCACCATGAAAAATTTTTCAAAAGCAAACTTCACGTTACTTAAGACTGAGGTGGGAAGTTTCAAAGCCTCCATGTTAAATGATAATGCTGTCCAAGCTGCCATATCCTTTACTAATGCACTCTATGGGCACCTACAAGAATGTATGGATCATGCTATCCCAAACAAAACCAAGACTCACTCCTCCAAGAAAAGAAAACCAGTCTGGTGGACCCCTGCCATAAACAAGCTATACAATAGGAGGAGGAAACTAGTACAGAAAAGAGTAAAATCCCAAGAAGGGAAGACATCCCTGATCAGTATCAGCAAGAAACTATGTTCCCTCATAAAAATCATCCAAGGCTAGATTCGAAAGAAAAATTGCCATGGACTCCAAAGATAACCACAAGGCATTCTTTAGCTATGTCAAGAATCTAAGTAGCAATTCTCAGATCTGCTCAGAGTTAGTGCAGAATGGCACAAAATACACTGAACCGACTGATATAGCCAACATCCTGGCAGACAGGTTCAGTGAAAACTTCACCCCCCTTTCACCCCTAAAAGGGCCCGTAACTATACCAAAAGAATGTAGTTCCCCTGAAATCACAGACACTCAAGTTAAAACAGCCCTCTCCAAAGCCAAAAACACAGCATCAATGGGACCAGACAGTGTCCCAGGCTACCGCCTACATGAGCTCAAAGATGAACTAACCCCTCACCTAAACTCAATGTTTAAACTCAGCCACTCCACAGGCTATTTGCCCACAGAGTGACGCACAGCAATGGTTATTCCGGTCCACAAAGATGGAGCCACAGTGGACCACGGGAACTATCACCCTATAAGCCTAACTAGCTTGGTCTGCAAAGCTATGGAGCACGTCATCATGGATCTCATTAACAGAGACATTGGGAACCTCAAAACACTGGACTCTACCCAGTTCAGCTTTGTTAAGGGCAGATCATGCCTTCTAAACCTGGTGGACTTCTTTGAGACAGTTACCAAGGCTATAGACGAGGGAAAGGTGGTACACACACAGCCTACCTAGACCTTGCAAAGGCTTTCAACACCATTCCCCACTCAGGTATTATAGACAAGCTCACCAGCCTGAACATAAACCCCTACATCACGAGATGGGTTGCCAACTGGCTCACGGACAGAACCCATATGGTAAGAGTTGCGGGAGCTAAGTCTGACTCTAAACCGGTTATAAGTGGCATTCTCCAGGGCTCAACCCTAGGACCCCTCCTGTTCAGCATATACCTCTCAGAGGTACAGACAAGCACAGGAGGACTATGGCTGACCAAGTTCACAGACGACTGCAAGCTAGGGGCTATAACTGACTCTCCAGCTGACACAGACATCCTGCAAAAGGGTCTCACTGAGACAGATACCTGGTGTCAAAACCATGGCCTCAAGCTAAATGCCAAAAAGTGCATAGTCATCCCCTTTGGAAAAAAAGTACCCCCAAACTACAACATAGGTGGTAGCCCCCTAAATATGGAAGACGTAATAAGGGATTTGGGGACCCAAGTAGGTAGTAACCTCTCCTTTGATAATCACATTGCCAAAGTGATTAGAAAATCCTTCTATGTGGCCCACCTAATCACAAAAGGGTTTGCATCCAGATTGAAAGAGGTCATTGGGTCCCTCTATGCATCACTCATCAGACCCATCATAGAGTACAATGCCCCATTTGGGATGTACCTTACAAGACACCTGCAACAACTGGAAAGACCACAGAAGTACCTCACCAAGAAGATCACTAGCCTCAAGCAGATGCTCTATGCAGCTCGACTGAAGAAACTCCAGCTGTTCTAGGTTGCATACCACCTACTCAGAGGTGATCTCTGCCTGACATGCAAGGCCATTTCCAACCCAGAATTGATGGACATGCTCCACCTAAAGAAAACCATATCCCCTCGAGCCACACACTCCAGGGATCTAAACCTCACCATAACAATAAATAGGACGTGCTGGAGGGATATATTCCTGTCCTAGAGACTTCCCATGCTCTGGAACAAGATTCCAATCTACATTAGGCAGAGCTCCTCACTAACCCTCTTCAAGAGAAACATTGATGAGTGGATAGGAAACAGAAAGTTTACCCCAGGGATCACTTCAATGGCTCTGCTGGACAGAGGCACAGGGAACTAATCTAAAGGGGCGGCGAAAGCCAACAGATTATGGCTAGGCTTATAAATGCCTTTGGGCAGATAGCCTAGTACCTACCTATGAACCTATGAACAATGTATCATGGAATAGCTGAATGGTGGTCTGTACAAGGTTATGGTAAGGTGTACGTTGTGAAAAATAACAGAAGTAACTAGTGGTGTACCTCAGAGATTTGTTTGATGTGTACATTTCAGATGTATCTGAAAATATAACAAGCAGAATCTGCTCATGTGGCCTTGTATACATTGGAGAAACAAAAAGAAAGTTTAAATGCAGACTACAAGAGCATATTAGGACTATAAGAAATAATAAGACAGAGAGACCTATGGTCAAGCATTTTTTAGAATATCATAACTCCAATGTACATGATTTGAAGGCTAGCATTCTGGAAAGATTACCTGTAGGATTTTGTTCAGATGAAGTATACAAAAGGAAATTAATGTACAAAGAGAGTCTGTATATTTTTAAAGTTTAACACTATGTCCCCTTTGGGATTGAATCTTGAATGTAATTGGAAAGTTTTGATTTAATTGATTGCTTTTAATTGTATAATTGATGCATGGGTGTGTATATATAAAGGTGTGTCTTTTTACAATTTTTTTTGTACTCCTTGAAGGCTTGTGCCGAAGTGCTGGAGAGAGAATAAATTTTGATGACTGGTCCTGGTTCCTGGCTGTTGTATTTCTATCTGGACATTTCCTTTTGGTTGTTTGTACCTCAGAGATTCGTTTGATGTGTATATTTCAGATGTATCTGAAAATATAACAAACAGAATCTGCCTCTGTTTATGATACTGCACTAGAAGTAACTTCAGAGAATGGGAAAGCAGTTTTTCAAAAAGAATTTGGAATTGCTACATATGATGGGAGAAAAATGGTATTTGAGGTCCAGTGGAGGATGAATGCACCGTTCTTCATTTAAGCCTCAGTAATTTTGGTTTGTGCTTTCATATGCCTGAAGCAAAACCACTAGTAAGTGACCACTGGAACATCAAGAGCAAACTGAGAAATCTGTGAGAGCTACAGATGTGTTCTGATTTCTTAGGGAGCTGGCATTAAGAAAGTTATATTAGTAGTACTGTATGTATTTCTGGAGAGTATTCAAGGAATTAGGAAGCAGACATTTTGACTCAAATTTGATTTATTTTTCATAAAATTATCTGAATAAGTCAATATATTTTTGGTAATAATATGATAAAATTCTCTGAACAAGAAGATAAACTATGTGCATTTTTACAAAGGCCTGCAAAAAACAAAAAAAAATATATATAACAAATGTATTTTTAGTAAAAAAAAGAAACAGATAATAAATAGTATTATGTGTAACAATTCCTAGAAACTATTGAAAGGAATCAGGATTTTTCTGGTACACATCAATGAGAGAAATCACTTTACTCCAATGATTATTAGTAAATTTTGGTTGAATCCTATATTTCTTGACTTTTGTTTCCTTATAAGCAGTTTCCTCCAAGGATAGAAAGTCTCCAAAGTTGGGTGCAGAGGAATACAGGAGACATTAACATTGTTAAAAATAAAACCATCATTAATATTGAATAAAATTAGATTTTGATAATGAAAATAAGTCAGTAAACAAAGCTTGTAAAAGTTCATTTAGTTCACACCAGAATTGTTCTAGGAAAGGACATGAAAAAATATATGAACCCAGTCAGCACTGCATTTCTACAGTCATCTATAACAAATAATATTTTGATTCTTTCCAAAATTAGCTAACTTGTATAGGGTTAGGCATGCTCTTTATATAAATTTTCATGTAAATATATGCCAATATTGTGAGCAGGATGGATTTTTAACAGAAGATAAAATTTGTGCTTTACCTTCTAAGGATAAATGAGGGATATGACCCATAGTGATATGATTCCAATATTTGTCATAGAGTTGTGACTTCTATCTTATAAGAATTACATATAGTTTTGAAATTAAATTATAAAAATTTGACTTATAGGAAATAATTTCATGGAAATAAAACAATAATTTGGTAATGTCTTTTCAAAAGGAGTTGCTGAGAATTATGGAAAGATCTTTAGAATATGATAGTGTACATTGTAGCAGTAACCAATCATGTGAACCTAAATCCTATTCTTCTGTAAGTTGATGTGCTGCTTTGACTTTGAATTCTTGAAAGCATTGCCACCAAATAAAATTGATTCCCATGAAGCAATAATGTTGCTATAAACTTTACCAAAATTTGTTTTTGTAATACTAAAAGGGGTTAAAGTTTGAAACCAAATGTTGGCATCAAGATTTGAAAGAATATATATTATTTGAAGTTAGTGAGTATAGAATTTATAAAGCAAGAATTTGTAGATGAAGAAATGTTATATTGTATAATATAACAAAAAAAAAAAAGTACCAAAAATGTTAGTTTGATTATTTAAGGATAAATATCTAGGACGATTATTATAATTTTGTATAATTGCTAGATGTAAAGATTTCCAGTATAATTTGTACCAACCCAATTCAAAATAGTTTTAAAGATTGAGGCTTTAATATATATATCATTATCCAAGAAATGAATTCCTCATTGATCCCAAGGTCTGATAGGATGTTGATAAGCTATTCTGTTTTTATTGAGAGGCTTGAAAATTTTTAATATAAATTTATTTATATTACTGATTATATTCTTTTTTGGTAAAAATGATAAAGCTTACATTATATATACATTTTTTGGAAGAAAGATAATTTTTATTAAGTGAAGCCTATCTACAAAGGAAATAAATAATTTATTCCATTTATCAGTAAGTTTTCAAATTATTTTAAAAATGTTATAATAATTGGCTGATAAAGTTTTGTGTATAGAGTTATCAAGGGGTGTGGATAACTTTCTTTTGTTTAGTATTAAATATTTAGATTTTGATTGGCTAAAGTGAAGACCTGTTAAAGTTTGAAATGGATTTATAGTGGATTCCAGTTCTGAGAAAGCTGATCTTGAGTTAGGTAAGGTTAGTAAAATATTGTTAGCAAATAACATAATTTTAGAATAATATTGATTATATACATCAGGGTGGCCATGGTGGTGCAGCGGTTAATGCTGTCACTCACAGCAAGAGGATCTCTGGTTCGATCCTTGGCTGGGATGCCTTCTGTATGGAGTCTGGCTGTCCTCCCTGTGATCGCGTGGGTTTCCTCCTGGTGCTCTGGTTTCCTCCCAAGTCCCAAACACATACTAAATTGGCCCTAGGTGTGAGTGCGTGTGTTTGTGTGCCTTCTGTTGAAGGTTGGGCAGTGGGCCGGCAACTCGACACCATAAAACTCCACAGTCAATCATGATCGGACAGGTGATCCGCTGTGGCGAACCCTAACCGGGAAAAGCCAAAAGAAGAAGAAGAATTGATTATATACATCAATGCCAATTATATTTTAATTGTTTTGAATTAGAATAGCAAATACTTCAATAGCAAGAGCAAAAAGTACTGGGAATAGAGGACAGCCTTGTTTAGTGTTTTTAGTTAATGGAATGGATTGTGAAATAAAAGGGCCTAATTTCACATAAGCTACATTATTATTATAAATTTTCATTAATAAAGATATGAAAGAAAAATGGAAATTAAATAGGTTTAAAACTTTAAATAAATAATTCCACTCTAAGCAGTCAAAAGCTTTTTCAATATCTAAGCAGTCAAAAGCTTTTTCAATATCTAAACTTATTGTCAGAGCTTCCCCATTTACTTTATTTAAAAAATCTAAAAGGGATAAGATACATCTAATGTTTTCTTGAGTATGTCTTTTATATATGAACCCTGATCATAGTTGATTAAGTTAATTAAAGGTTCTTTAATTCTGTCAGTAATAACAGACATGAAAATCTTATCATTATTTAGCAGAGAGATAGGTTTATAGGAGGAAATGATTTTTATTCTCTTTTAGAATAGGAGTGATTAACAAATATTTCCAAGAAGGAGGAATTATATTTTGGGAATGTATTTCATTTCAGGTTTTGTATAAATGACTAATAGCCGAGAGTGGAAAAAGTTTATATATGTCAGCTATTATACCATCCATGACTGGGACTTTATTTATTTTTTTAATTTTATCATTAATTTCTTTAAGAGAGGTGTGAGATTGAAATTTAGATTTTAATTCTTCTGAAATTTGATTAACATTTAGATATTCTAAGTATAAATTTTGGATTTTAGGATCTATGTTATCTTTCTTATTAAGAAGTGAAAAATGATATCTAAATGCATCAAGAATATAGGCAACAGACTTTTGTTGTATGGAAAGGCAGGAATAGGTGTCAACAGAAATTTGCTGAACTTGGGTCTCTTCTCACTTAAAGGCAGTGGAGTCAGAGGGGCCATACTATGAGTGCCAAGGTGTATGATACAGAAGTGTGACATGATCACCTTAAATAGGAAAGAGAAGGGGTGAATTAAAGAGACACCAACAACAGATTACAGAATTAAATGTCAATGCAGGAAGTATCTTGTCATGGAGAGGGTTTTTGGTCTGTGGGATGCACACATGGAATGAGTGATGGAACAAAATCTACCAAGATATTGAAAAGAACATAAGATAGGTACAACATTTGAAAGATATAAAAGAAGCAAAAACTATCAGATTTTTTTGGATGGACTGGGCAGATTAATTGTCTCCTGCCATCAGATGAAATACTCAACTGTTCTTGGGCCTCAGTCAGTGACTCTGTCTACACCAGCAGTGGGCCTGATGACAGTTCACTTGGCACATACCTGGCTGGCCTTTGCAACTCTCTTCCTAATGACATGACACCCATCTAATTAAAATGTTTTTAAAGTAATCTTAAAAGCTGGTACATTGACAAATCATCTTGAAGATGAAATGCCAGTTCTCCTCTCCAGGATTTCTAGTTTTAACCCCCCCCCCCAAACAAAATGTTGGTGCTTCAGTGCTTCAAAAGTTATGATATACTAACAAAATTGCTTAACTCCCCATTTTTTGACAAATAATTTGCATTTCTCATACCTTGGGCTTTTTAACTCTTTTCCCATGCCTTCACCAGGTTATCTGGTACCCTGTACATTTCCACATACTGCTACTGGCACCTCACCCCTGTCAACTCAAAGTTGATGAGCAAAAAGAAAAAAGCGGTTTTATGCTCACCACAGTTAAATGACCACTTAGTGAGCATGCTTTAGAAATTACCACAAATGCAGTATCAGCATTCAGTTATGAAGTCACGATATCCTGTTAGCATCATAAAGCAAGACTATTACTGTACTCATGCACCATTAACATCTGCCGATCACTCCTGCTAACAGATTGTACCCAGCATACCCACCCACTTCACCCTGCCTTAGTTATGGGTATGGCCTTCGCATCTGTCTCCTGTTTATTGTTGCTTGTTCTGCTAACTAGCATTGCAAATGTGTTAAATGTGTAAAACATGCACTTTCTTTGGAACAGTTTGTCTTCAGAGGAACTTAATCTTACCAAGAGATGGAACAGCAACCGATTTGATTAAGTTAGTAAAAGGGTATCCCTGCTGAGTAGATATGGTAGCTTTGGCCTCATAAAAGTACTGTAGTGTAGTGGTCAGAATGTACTGTGAACATTCCATGTTCATTTGCATGGGGAATTTGAAAAGCTGTCTCTTGTTCCCTGGTTAGGCAAGCCCATCTCCTGTCATGTTCTGCATTTTTCACTACACCTCTCCCATTCTGCCCTTGTTTCTCTCTTCACCTACTTTAAGTAAAATATGTGTTTTCCATCTTTCACGTTATCATGATTAGTATTATTCAGGAATTCTGACTGCATGGTGTGCTGAGACTGTTTACAAGAATCATACATCTGATAATAGATTGCATACCAGGTTAACTGTTGATCTCTCCTAAGGCATCTCCTGAAAAGAGACCTGGCCCAGCGAGATAACATTATCAAAACATAATTAGTTGCAGGATGCTATTATGACTTTCTATCAAAAGTGTTAAGACCTGAAATTGTAACTGATTGTTCAAAAAAAATTAAACTGCAGTGCAAACAAAAAAAGTGAATTTTGATGGCCACTGTTAGAATTTTCAATAATTTCTGAAAGGAGGATTTACCTCCTCTGTCTCCAAATGTGAGGAATTCTTGAGTCCCACACTCCTGATACATATACTGACTCTGCAGTTGATGTGTTCCTGTACAGGGGAATACTCTGAGGGATGCAGCCTCAGACAGCATACATCTCCAAATTTACACTTCTAGTTGCTGTCCATAGTTTTACACTTCATGTGTTCATAGAACAACATAGTATGCACATGTATGCAACTGCTCTCTTCCTGGTAATGTGCAGGTCACCAACATATGTAATCCAAATGTACTCCAAATCAAATGAAGGTGACTGTCAAGGCATTGGCAAACAGTAGTTTAATGTATGGCTTTATCTTAGACCTGAACAGACTGTCTCTCCTGCCTGCCTCTGTCTTTGTAAGGTTAACTCCACGTCAGGCTAATCTTCACCCATATGAAGGTTATACTGATTCAGAAAAAATGCTATGCTACATTAATATGTGAAGTGAGAGAGGTTAGTTTTGGGCAAAAAGGAAAATCAAAAAATGGCAGTCAGTCAGAAAGCATCATGTGGTATGGTTTATGAAAAAAGAGGATTCTATGGTTTATGAAAAAAGTGAGGATTCTGCTAATTTATGTCTTTATGCCTTTCACACACACACACACACACACACACACACACACACACACACACACACACACACACACACACACACTGACTAGCCCACAAGTAAATCAATCCGTTATGTGTGTATGGGACTCCCCCAATCAATGTGTATCAATAACCCCCTTTAAGTACTTATTGTACTCAGTTGTTACTCATGGGGGCACAGCTCTCAAGCCCTTTCATTTTCCTGGAAGGTAAGAGTTTATCGGTTCATCATTGAGGGAGGGCAGCACCATCAACAGGTCTGAGAGTGTCTTTTTTATGCTCCTAGTTCCAACTCCAAGTGTATTGTTGAAAAACTGTTGATGCTACCAGGAAGTCCATGCATGATAATTCACATCATGTTTATTTGCCAGATGTTACACCACTTAAGGCAGGAAGTGAAAGAAGTTGGTTTTGGGCAATTCCATCATGTGTGCAATAAATCTGCACTCCTGCAAGTGCCACTAGTGCAGCAGAACCAGCTTACACCCTACTCCCCCTCCAGTGGGTGAGCCAAAGTTGGACGCTCACTCATATTTATTATTTATTTTTTTTATTTTACATTTGTTGACTGGGAGTGTCCAACTGGGCTAAAGCCCTTTTCAGTGGAAGCCTGGAGAGAAAAGCTCCAGAATAGTATAGACAATTAAAATAATCATACATAGCATGGTAATTTTATAGCACTTAACAGTAGTTATGAAAATTACAACAGTACAAACAAAAGGCAGATAATAACCTCTTAAACCCATTTCCTCCTCCTCCTGCCATCTGAACATGGGTTATCTGATGTTGTGCTGATGACTGAGTTCTGGCCATTTGTTTTTTTGGACATTACTACATTTTGGCTGTGCACCTTTTCCATACTTAAGTGTTTATCTGATATACACTCAAGACTCCTTCCCACTGTGCCACATGTTAGGCCAATCCTTTACGTTATCTACATGCTAAACACCACTAGTACCTTGATACTTCAGGAAAAGATACATTGGACGCTTCTGCAATACACAAACATGATGTCAGAGATTTGTCATATGACTATAGGAAAAGGTTTACTGTTCCATAGTCTAATTTAAGTTGTTATAGTGTTACTGGTGGGGAAGGGGGCTAGGATTGGGATGAACCTGTGATTTTGAATGGCAAAGTTATTTTGTTTGAAACAAAAGCATGATTGGTGTAATTTTAAAGCCCCAGACTGAATGCATAGCCTTTAAGCAGAAAGATTCCTTTTGTCACTAAGTGTATATTTGTGTTAGTAATGCATTGCTAAGCATCAGTGAGTAATTGCTGCTATTTTATCTTTCTCCAGTATGATTTGGTATATGCAGGATGTTACTCAGTTTGTTTCCTGATTTTTATGGTTGGTCTTCATATAAATAAATGCTTTTATTTAATTTTATTTTTAAGGGCAGCCTATGTGTGCAAGAGCTGAATGTGGAAGTCACAGTGTCCAGTGTTGGCTCAGCTTTAAGAGGCCATAATGCAACAAATGATGTAACTGGCCAAAGTTTGCTTTAAGTCCTAGGTAGCTTCAGGTTTCTTTGGGTAGATGGTTTGAAAGGCATTTGCTTGCTTACAGGCTGAACCTCAGGGGAGAAGGGAGCACTCTGCTCCAATGGGTATAACAGGTTCATAAATGTATGTATAGGATCAAAGAGATAAAAATAATAAAGCAGAAACAAGTGTGTTCTGTTTTTCTTAAAATGGATGTAACCAGTTATGTGTCGTGCAAGCCATGGGATACAAATTAATTACCATGGCATACAAATTAACTTTTAAGGGGTATTGTCTACCCAGCACACAGGCATTAAATGCCCCAGCATCCATCATGAGAACTAAAATGGTACAAGTCAGCCAACAAAGGGGGGACTTTGTTGAGAGGGATGCTTACTCATTACATTACTACACAGTTATCCAGCCCTGGGCTTTCGTTAAGTGACATAGATTAAAGGGCATTTGTACTACCCCTGGTAGGAGGAAAACTTCTGAAAATTGAGATAAAGTTTCCAAAATTCTGGCTACGCCACATTAATATGTTTGTTCATTTATTTTCATGCCCTTCTTAAATACCAATAAACATAGTTGTCGTTTCCATAGCAAACATCGGCACAAAAGATATGTATTTGTATAAATTGCATGAATAGCAAAGTGCACTCAGAGAAGGAACAGACGATATGTGCAATTTATGCATCTGAAATCAACTGCAGACATTGGCTGGTCGAACATCATTTGCATTTGATACATCTAGAAAACATTTCTACCAGTGAAACATTCCTTCTTCTGTTTGTGTATGTCAACTATTTGCATGATAACCATATAGTCTCAATGATAATCACTGCGGGTTAGGATGACTTTTGTTATGTATTTTGTTTTGTCGTTCTGAGTATTCTGAGAATAGCTTAGTGGTTGAAGTAGTAAACAACAAAGACGCTGAAGCCAACAGTTAAGAAGTTTGATTCCTACATTGTCCACTCACATACTGTGCAGTTTTGAAGAAATCACTTAAAAGGACCAAAACTTCTGACTTGAACTTGAAACCACATTGTGTGCATTTGTCACTTAATGACGAATGAAAAATGTAACTTTATTGACTGTTACGGTCCATGTGAAAGGGGATCTGAAAACATGCAGCAAAATTCTTAAGCTGAAGACAAAAGGTATTTACTGTTCTTATAATCTAGAGGATAATTGAGAAGCTCAGCTTAAATGCCCAATTTACTAACTGTTAGCTGATTTGCTCAAGGTCACACAGTAGATGAATAAGGGCTGAGGGGAATCAAACCCTGTACCACAGGAACTACATATTACAGCCTTAACCCTCTGTGCCATCTGCTGCTGAAGTCAGGTTTTCACAAATTGTAGTATTTCTTTAAAGAAAACAAAATGTGCTGTAAATGTGTTCATTGGATATAATCGTACCAACCTTCATTCTTTAAGGCTGGAGCGGAGCTTGGCCTTCACACAGTCTGACCTAGCCATGACCCCCTTCACCACTGCAACGTTGCCCAGCCTTCCTAAACTAAGCACCATGGAAAACTAGATTAGTAATGATCACCTGTGGCTGTAGACTGTGGGTTATAGCACTTGTGGAGTGGAAGGATACATGTGATATGTGTCTCAGATGTACATTTTTCTCCTGGTTGTA
This sequence comes from Protopterus annectens, assembly GCF_019279795.1. Taxonomy (NCBI): domain Eukaryota; kingdom Metazoa; phylum Chordata; order Ceratodontiformes; family Protopteridae; genus Protopterus; species Protopterus annectens. The sequence continues at coordinate 177,277,769 of NC_056747.1, read as the reverse complement.
GATCTGTGGAGTGGAAGGATACATGTGTTATGTGTCCATGGGTTGTAACATATGTGGAGAGGAAGAATACATGTGCTGCATGTCTCAGATGTGCATCGTTCTCCTGTTATGTTCTCTGGTTTACATGATTAACAATTTTCTCAGATATATCCCTTCTGCTCTTGGTGTTATCCAACATACACTTGTCTACTTCCATTTGCTAAGTCTGCATCATTGCCTGTATTTATATTCACCAACACAATGTTGTTATTATACTGTCCCCTGGGTAAATAAATACCTAGCATAGTTCACTCATCTGCCATTCAGTGCATTTGCAGGCTTTAGCCTTGTCTGAATCACTTGCAGAAAATGCTCAGACCATTACCAGCTTCCATTCTATTACTCTGGTACCCCACTGGCAGTTCTGTGTGCAGGGTACAATCGTCCATCCACGGTCGTGGATATGCATTCCAAACACTGGTTATGCAGAACATTGCTGTTACATACATCCTTGTAGTGTTTTTATTACTCTGCCATAAGCTTGTATCACAACTTTCAATAATAAGATTATTTATTTTCATTTCCCCAGCTCAGCTTAATTTATATGATCCAAATATTGTAGTTACATCTTGCGTGCCATTCTGTACCAGTTTTTGAGTAGCAATCAATGCAATCATATCAGAATGTTATGCGGGATTATAACTTGTGTAGTTTTCTGTAAATTTATTTAATAGCATTTATTAATTGGATAGGTGGACTTGATCCATCAGCCCTTTTCGTCTCTGACCCAAGTCACAGGCAATTACAAGCACAGTTATGACATTTATTTGCATGTAGCTAATGCATAATCAGTATTCACATTTGATTAAGCTACAGTGTGACACAGTTTATTAATTGGTGTCCTTTTAAGGCTAAACCAAGTCAGAGATGTTGGACCATGTAGAGATAGAACCCTTGATATAACTAATAAAAGATATTTTTAAAAATCTATCATGTGAGATATTTTTAAAAATCTATCATGTGAACAGCTGTAAAATATCATCTATAAATGTAATAGAGCTCTTCCATACTTCTACATTGAAAACAAATGTAACTTTAACACAGCAATAACTTTGGGCAATAAGCCAGCACTGACCCCAATAACCTGCCCAGGCGATGTATAATACAAATGCCAAGCCCTTTAGTTATCAAGTCACTGCCTGTATCACATGCTTAGCTAAGTATATCTCTATAGCCTGGAAAGGTGCCTATGAGGAAGTCAGTGAGAGTGGAACCTTTCCCTTCAGCATTGGTTATGCAAACCATAGCTATGGCAGGCATGACAGCATTGAGAGCACAGATTAGTCTCTTGGGGTTACTAAGGGTCATTATTATTTACACTTCTAGCCAGAGGACCTGAAACAACCTTTTAGGAAATGCAAGTGTGTTGCCTGTTTATGAAGCATAAGGAAAGCATTCTGCAACTCTGCATTTCTGTGAAAGTACTACACTGAAAATGATAAACAGAATATAATGTACTTGTTGTTGCATCTTTCCTGTGAAGTGTCAGTCTGTTCTGAATGGATCCCAGATTTACATTACATCAGTCTCAGTACTGAGTGTTTATTTCTTTCAGCGATGATAAGCCGACTTATGTTTTACCATCCTTGTGAGGTGTCTGGGAAGAGAAGAAGAGAACGATATCATAAGTTAAGACTTGGATGAGGCAGATTTGCAACTGAGATGATGGGCTCTGTCAGCCGAGATGGTAGGGAGGGTGTAGTATATGCTGCCAAAAATGTGACCATATGTTTAGTTGCCAAAATTTTAAAGCCATGTTGGGTATAGAAAGTGTGGATGAGTGAAAGGTGAGGGATCATGTCCAGCCTGAGGGATATGAAAGCTACAAAGCTGCCTAGGATTAAGCTGTTTATAGTTAAAGGGTCTTTTTAAGCCTATCTAGTCTTCTCAGCTGCATTTGACAGGTTACAATACCACTCCCTTTATGGGGGGATATGCCTTGGATATGAGTGGTCAAGCATTTAGAAGCTTCCTCTTTCTAATAGGGACCGGGGGTAAATTTACAATTACCCCTCCACTAATCTAAGTAGTGCTTCAAGATATGCAGGGAGGAACTCGGTTTTGCATGGATGAGGACCCTGCTCCAGAGAAGGGGTAGTCTCTGAGATGTTTACCTGCCCCTCCAACATGTCTTACTTATGTTGTAGACAAGGTTCAAGCCCTAGATCAGGAGTTTCTGATGTTATTATGTTTTATGGATGTGCAACAGGTCAATAAGGGCGGGAATCAGAGATTGCTTTGAACGTCAGGCATAGATTGACCCTCAGCAAGCTGCAGTTTCCATGATGTGTGCAGAAACACAATAAATACTCTTCAGGTAAGGAGGATGCCCACACAATAAATGGATTCTTGTCCATCCAAAGGTCATTTTGATGTAGAGTAGCTGTGTTGGAAGGGCTACATGAATGATCAAGCATTAAAAATTACCAAATATCACCTTGTCATTATAGCATCATGAAACATGTTAGTAAGTGCTGACTGAATGAGGAAATGCCAACCACTGGAGTCACGTGATGTTCATGTGAATTATGACTGTGACATTATTGAGCTGGAGGTAACTCACCAATAAAAATCTAAGAAATGATTCTTGGTTTATGAGAGATCCCTACTTCCAGGGTATTTTCAGATTGTAGTACAAAACACTAAGCTTTAATATGTCACACCCTAAAGACATGGAATTCTGAATTCATGTTTTGCTGAAGCTAAATGTTCATGAGCTCCCATCCAATTGTAAGAAAAAGATGAAAACCAGTAAAAGAAGTAAATGTGACTGGTACAATGCTCCGTCCTTCTCCACATCAAACTTGTGATCAAATGCAATTTCAGTCAGTTTGGATCAATGGATGGGGAATCGCAAATTCACACCTGAGGTAGTGCGTATGTCACTTATGAACAGTGGCAATCTTAAGATACTCAATGCACAGGCACAAATACATGCCACCTTCTTACCCCTAGAGGCCAGATGTTGGGTAAAAATTGCATTATATGGGCTAAGCTTGTAAGGGCCCTTAAGCTGTTAGCCCAGTAATCTCCTGTGAATTTATGAACCTATGGACTGGAATGAATTAATGTGGTTGTGTTACCTTTTTGATACATTTATTATTGCATTTGTTTTCTATTTGTTACACTGAAACTGGTTTGTTTGAATGGAATTTGGAAATTTCCTTTTAGTCAAATCCCAGTTCATCACATATTGCTACATGAGTTTGTTAACACCATAGAATTAAGGATTAAGGAAATTTTCCATTTACGCTCATGGTTGAGTGATCTTGGAGTTAGTATATTTAGAGAGGTGAGAGATGGGTGTGCAGGGTTGCTTGCTCCTGTAAACGTAGCTTTGTTTGTGTTTGTAGAAAAGGATGACTTTTTACTATAGCACCTTTAGTATGATGATGTGTTTTTAGTTTTGTTCCATGTGATCATAGTAATATTTCTTAGTCTCATAGAGAAATACTAGGCTATCAGTCTGCAGACTATTAGAAGCCTAGACAAAATCAAACCCTAGTCTTTGTATCTGTCAGATAAAGACCTTAACCGTTATGCCAAACTCATGGCCTGTATTGGTTCTTCTATGAATATTGTATATTGGATAATTTAGTGCTTGCATTTTTTTACACATGGATAATCTGTATCATTAATGTTAAGATATGTTTTAGGTTGCTGGCCAAAATTCCCATTGGCTTTGCCAAGGTTGTGTTTTTTTTTTACTTTGGATATGTAGCTTTAGTGCAGCATTTAAGTTATAGATTAGTGTTCACACACACACACACACACACACACACACATATATATATATATATATATATACATATATATATATATATATATATATATATATATATATATATATATATATTTGTTGTATTTTGTATTAGTTCATTGCCTTTTTATATATTTTTTTGTTTCTTTCTTTCCCTTTTTATATTTTGAATATTGTGATTTTTTTTCTTTACACTGTGTTTTACTTGTATTCTGCTTTTAACTGCATATTAAAACTTCAAAAGAGACCACAGCTCTGTCTCTTGTGAGTCAGGTAGAAATTTTTTTCCACACTCACCCACCCACTTATTGTCGTGTTCTTAAATACCACTGTCTTTCTAGCTGCCTGCCTCTTATGTAATTTGACCATATATCTCATTTCCTCTCTGCTTTCACTGGCTTGTGTGAGTAAGCACAAAATTATCATTTTGTGAAATCACTCCCCTTCAACTATTTACATTTATTGGCCATTCTACTGTATTCCATAGTACCGGAATACAAACGTGATCACCCCCTTTCAATCTATCTTGCTGTTTTAAAAATAGTGACTCTCCACTAAAACTTAACTTTTTAGACAGGTAAAACTTAAGTTACCTACTTTCACATCTAACTTATCTAGTGCACACTGCACTGTTTAGGATAAACCATTTTTTTCATCTTACCTTTAAACATCCCTGTGACTAGCACTTGCTCTAATACCTGCTGGAAAGCACTAGGACGCCTTAAACTAATACAAGCACTCAAATCTCCTTATTAATAAGGAGAAATTAATCATAGGCACTAAACAGCCTATAATTGCAAAGTACCTTGCTAAGGTAAGGGAAAACAGCTCCTGAACTTTTCAAAAAAAAGCACCAAACCAGGCATGTCCAAGGATCAGCTTCCGGTGATTTCTCTTGTCCACCTGGTGAATCTGGGCATACTGGGACAATGCAGCAATTGCCTCGTACACAGACAACCCTCTCCTCCTACTACCCAACACTACAACCTATCAGAGATGCACTTACATAGCTAAACTGGAAGCAAAGATCTCTCCAACCAAGATTGTGCTAGACAGTCAAGAGGAGAAGGTTAACACCCACCCTACACCTCAAGCAACACATAGCCCTTCTAAACTCACACCACCAACACCCAAACATAGCAACACTAAATCCACATATGCAGAGGCCCTTAACTGTAACCTGCCCAAGCAACAAGGACCTCCGAAGCTGAAATGCAAACAAACACCAATCACTACCAAAGTGTCTCATAGCTCACAACACCAATGTGCCACCCAGCAACAGCCCCTAAGGCAAGACAACGTACCTAACACTTTAGTCATAGGTGACTCTATAGTCAGGGACACTGATGTCCCACTCACCAGCTAAAGAAGAAGAAAATTACATTCAGCTGCCTGTCGGGTGTTAGGATCTGCCACATAACTCATGCACTCAAGTCACTCCACAACAAGTACAAATATGACTCTGTCATTGTCCATGTTGGAGTGAATGACTTGACACGTACCTCCCTGGACTACATGAAAAGAGACATGGAAGAGCTCTTGGATCATGTGGCCCAGGCAGGTATGACCCTTGCCCTGAGTAGCATCCTGCTTTCGGCCAGAATGATACCACAATATAAGGACAAAATGATTGACTTTAACAATTGGTTAAGCTTCTGGTGTCATTCAAAGGGGATCCAGTATCTGTCTGCCTGGGATGACATGATCGACAGACCACGATGCTTTGCCAGAGATGGTCTACACCTTTCACCCCTGGGATTCAGGTTACTGGCTGAGGCTCTTGCCACCCCTATAGTGCCTTTTTTAGTCAAAGTTCAAAGGACAAAACCACCACCATAACAGGTACAAGCATGCAAAATCTGAAGGTAATGCTACTCCATGCGAGAAGTCTAAACCTCAAAATGCACTCTCTTGAGGCACTCCTAAAAATGGAGAACATCGATATCTGTGCAGTAACTGAGACCTGGTTCAAGGATCCAGAGAGCACCCCTGCAATACCAGGCTACGACTCTTACCACACTTTTTGGCCACCAAACCAGGATTGAAACACTAAAGGTGGAGGAGTGTCCATATTCACCAAGGATATTCACACCATCAGGTTAGTTGCCCAACACAATGCATCTGGAATTCTCCAGGTGCAACTAACACTAGGTAAGACTGCAATCCAAATTGTAGCTTGCTGCAGATCCCCCACCATGCCCCAAGATTTTCACTACACCTTTCTAAACATACTGGAAAATATTAATATACAATCAAACACCCTAATACTGGGTGATTTCAACTACCCTGCCATTAAGTGTGAAAACTACTCATGTACCAACATCTTTGCCCAACGGTTCTTGGAATTCATAAATTCCAATGCCCAGGATCAACTAATCCATAGTACCACCAGGGGCTCCAATATCCTAGACCTGGTCATTACCAACATGGGAAATCGATGGTCCACACCTATGGTCACCCCCCCCCCCCCATTGGTCAGGTCAGACCATAAGCTAATCACCCTTAACATCCACATCCGATCACCACCCATCCAGTAAGGAAACCTCCATAAAAACTTCTTCAAAGCCAACTTCATGCTACTCAAGTCAGAAGTTACAAACATCATGACACCCATGCAGACAGGAACTGAAAGTTCGACTGCTGAGTCCTACACTAAGACACTGTACGAGCACATCCACTCATTCATGAATCATGCCATCCCAAATAGAACCAAGATGCTCTCCTCCAAAAAAGGAAGCCAATCTGGTGGTTCCCTGCCATAAACAAACTTTACAACAAAAGGACGAAACTGTTGCAGAAAAGAGGAAAATCCCAGGATGCAAAAAACTCCGTTACCAGCCTCAGTATGAAGCTGAGATCCCTCATAAAATCCTCCAAAGCTAGTTATGAAAACAAAATTGCCAAAGACAAGCACAAGGAATTCTATAACTATGTCAAGAATCTAAATGGCAATGCTCAGAGCTGCTATGAGCTACAACAAAATGGCATTAAATATACTGATCCCAAGGATATTGCCAATATCCTGGCAGATCGATTCAGTGCCACCTTCACCCCGTCTCACCCCCTAAATGGCCTATCTCAATACAGGAAGATTGCCAAATTCCAGTAATAATGGCCACACAAGTAAAAAATGCACTCTCCATAGCTAAGAATATAGCATCCATGGGACCAGATGACATCCCAGGCTATGTACTACATGAACTACAAAATAAACTGGCACCTCACCTAAGTCTCATGTTTAATTATATCCTCACCTCAGGCTTCGTGCCCACTGAGTGGCGCACAGCTACAGTTATCTCACTCCACAAGGGGGGATCCACCTTGGATCCCAGGAACTACATCCCCATCAGTTTGATGAGCCTGATCTGCAAGGCCATGGAATGTATTATCATGGAACTTATAAACAAAGACATTGGAAATCTTCAAACACTGGACCCCACCCAGTTTGGGTTCATGAAGGGCCGATCTTGTCTCCTGAACCAGATTGACTTCTTCTAATCAGTCTCCAGAGCCATGGATGAGGGTAACGCAGTCAACACAGCCTATCTGGACCTCGCCAAGGCCTTTGACACCATTCCCCACTCTGGAATCATAGATAAACTTACTAAGGTGGGCATTAATCCCTACATCACTCAATGGGTTTCCAACTGGCTTACTGACAGAACCCACACTGTAAAAGTAGCTGACTCCAAATCCAGCTCCAGGCAAGTGACAAGTGGAGTATCTCAGGGTTCAGTCCTGGGACCTCTCTTGTTTGACATCTACTTCTCTGAAGTACAGGCCAACACTAAGGGACTCTGGCTAAAAAAAGTTCACAGATGACTGCAAACTGGGAGCCATTATTGAATCCCCAAATGATGTGGATACTCTACAAAAGGGCCTTACAGAAACAGATGCTCGGTGCTAGAGCCATGGGCTCACGCTCAATGCCAAGAAATGTATTGTTATCCCCTTTGGGAAAAAACATGTACCCATGAATTACCACATAGGTGGCAGTACACTAAACACCGAAAGTGTGATAAGAAACTTAGGGACACAGGTGGACAGTCGTCTCACCTTCACTAACCACATCGCGACAACAGTGAGGAAATCCTTCTATGTGGCACATCTCATCACTAAGGGCTTTTCATCCAGAAAAAAGGAGGTTATTGTCCCACTGTACTCATCCCTCATTAGATCCATTATAGAATACAACACCCCATTTGGTATGTACCTCTCAAGACATCTGAAAAAACTGGAAAGGCCACAGAAATACCTCACTAAAAAAATCACAGGCCTAAAGCAGATGTCCTATGCTGACCGCCTTAAAAAACTCCAGCTATACTTTGTCACATATCGTCTACTCAGAGGCGATCTCTGCTTAACATACAAGACCATGTCAAACCTAGAGCTGTTGGACATGCTACACTTAAAGAAATCCCAATCCCACAGAGCCACACACTCCAGGGATCTAAACCTTGTCATCACAATAAACAAAACATGCTGGAGGGATAGGTTCCTGACCCAGAGACTCCCAGACTCTGGAATAGACTGCCCATACATGTCAAGCAGAGTGCGTCTTTGGCCCTCTTCAAAAGGAACCTTGATGATTGGATGGGAAAAAGGAAATTCACCCCGGGGATCACGTCAGTCGCCCTGCTAGACAGGGGTCCAGGGAAGTAAATAGTGTGGGAAGAAATAGTCAGGGAATTGTTATGACTAGGCTTGTATAGGCCCTAGGGCCGATAGCCTAGTACCAACCTATGAACCTATGAACCTAGATTTTATATATATATATATATATATATATATATATATATATATATATATATATATATATATATATATATATAGATATATAGATAGATATGCTGTAAGAGCAGATAAACATAAATATTTATAGCTACTTTTAAAGAAGAGATTGTGTAATCAGCCTAAGCCAGGCTGGGAAAACTATCAATGCCACATTAAGGCTCTTGTTAACAATGGCCTGAAACCCTGTGCTTTCATTGTTTTGGAAGGGTAGTACATGTGGTGTGCTCTGAAGTGATAGCAGTCCATTCGCCATGCACGGCAGCTGTAATAACATCTAAGGCGTAGTATATCTTCCCTGCCATTCTAACTGCACATCTAGAAGGATCTATTAGAGCCTCTGGCAATGCTGAGATATGTTTTCTGTGTTTTTATCCCCACTGCTTGCCAACCAACTATCCTCCTAGAATCAATCATCCTCTTGTTTCCAGAAGGGGAAAGATCTAATCACAGGAGGCTGTCTTTCAGGCATCCATCAGTTTTTATTTATTTTATTTTATTTTATTGTATGATACTCATTTACCTACTTACTTAATTTTTTATTTTTAGCCCTTCCTCTCCACTGGCAGCAGACATCCATGCTTCACAAACACAGCCTAGCAGCATCAGGAACACTCGGCCCCGGGTTTCATACTCTGCCTGCTATATTCCCCTTCTACCACTACATTGTAGATCTGCAGTGGGCCAAGCCTCCACCCTCTCCCCATAATGGGTGAGCCAGTATCAACCATACACTGTTCTCCTCCCTTTCAGATGACTCTAATACCCAAGCTGGTAATCAGTCTTGCATGCACTGTGTCACAGTCAAAGTTCATCACTGTGCCAGAGCTAGTAGAGGATGCTTTGGTTATCTTTACTTTCATTTTGCTGTTTGCATGAGGCTTCACCAAGTAGAGTTATACTCAATAAGTCATTCCCTACAAAATCAAGCCAGTAGAAGCTGTTCCCACTGGACAGAATGATAAGACTTAGTTCCAGGCAAGCATTATGTGATCCCAATAAAAATACAGTCAAAATAAAGTAAGTAAAAGAGAGGCACTGCTACTCAAAGGGTTGTATCTATATGTCCGATAAAACAACAGCAAATAAACTTAGTGTGAAAGTCAGTCCATATAATCTACCACACTGGCCTAATGACATGTCTCAGAAGTCTAGATTTCTGAATAACTCTGCACTTTATGTTTTTTTTGCATTGGTTGATGTTGAGCATCAAAGCCTTCCAAGCAGCTGATCTGAGTTTGATTATTGACGGATACAAGAATTTATATTTTTAGTTAGGATATCAACCCAAACTGTAGTGGGAGACAAAAAGTGACTTTTCTTTATCAGGGAGACTAGTATTTTTTTAAACATATTGGCCTTACACTGGCTAGGCTCTCAGTAATAAACTAGGCTGCATGCATAGTATATGCCTACGAATTTTAATATTATCTGCATCTGAACAATTAGTTTTATTTTCTTTTTTCCATAATACTCATCATGCTTAGTTAGGCACTTCCCCTAATGATTCCAGATGCAACAGGTTTTCTAACATCAGGGAGATGGCAGAATGTTTAAATATTACACTGGAAATTACCATGTTGATAATACACCCCCTAAAATTTGAACCAGTGGTTAGAGATCTGGACATGTATATTGACAGTAACCTGTCCTTTGAACACCACACATCTACTCTGATGAGAAAACCATTCCACATTGCACAACAAGGCATCCAGGCTGAAGTCATTGTTCTTCCAATCGTGAAACCAGTTCAGACCAATCATTGAGTACAATGCACACTTTGGCATTTACCTGACCAAGCACTTAAAACATCCTGAGAGACCACAGAGGTTCCTCAAAAAAACAATACGGGGGAAAACAAGTCCTCTTCAGACCCTCTGAAAGCCCTTTCCCTTGTACATGGTTTGCAACAGACTGCTGCACAGTGATCTGTGCCTAGGCTACAAGGCATCCTGTGATCTCACAATGATGGATTTGTTGCACATCCACAAAACAAATCGCATGAGAAATATCCATTCTAAGGATCTAAATCTTGTCTGTGATATAAACAGGATATGTCAGAGGGACAATTATGATTCTCAAAGATTACTCCTTCTCTGAAATAGGCTTCCCATACATGTGTGTCAAAGCTCATCCCTAACCCTGTTCAAATGTAACTTGGAATGATGCATGGAAAATGGCAAATGTACCCCTTAATGGTTTGGCACCTATGTCCCTAATGGATGGGTAGCTTGTGAACACACATGATGTGTACAAGCCTATATTGTAAACATAAACTTCCTTGGGATATTGACATGTCAGTAATATTTTGATAAGTCTGGGATAAGCTTGGCTAGGCTTAAAATGGCTTTTGGCCTGTGATGTACTGCTCTGTTCATTGAGTGCAGACTGGACAAGATTCTAATGTACTGAGCATGGCTCCAAGAACTTCAACTCCAGGTTTCCTGTTCTCCATAGGAAGTTACTGCTGGTCTAGTTTCTTATTGTGCACTGATAGTGATTCCTTTGTTTAAGCGATATTTTTCTCGTCTTGTTTCTGAAACTGTGGAGTGCATACATATCCATTTAGGATGGAGGGTTTGTACCTCACATGGAAAGGCATGAGGTGAGTTCTCCCTTCAAAAAATGCTTTGATTTAAGTTTTTTGTGTTGGGTTGATTTCCTGATCAATTGTACTCAATGAAGCGATTCTTCCCTGAGGTATAACTCAAGTTATAGTGCAGTATTTCAATTGACTGACAACAAGAAAAACATATGTGTCTATATATGTATCTAATTACTTTAAGGGGTTTTCTCTGAATCTGTTTTTGTTGCTTAATTCATTCAGACCTCTAGCAGACTACATAAATCCTTAAGAGTCCTGAATATTTTTTGAAAAAAATCATTCTTAAAAAAAATAAGGCAAACTCTAAGCATCTTGTGTAAATTAAATGCTAATGAAGTGTGCAAACGGCTGTGTTGTTAAATAAAAATTCTGCTTTGCCACAATAATATTCAATTCATTCACAGCCTTTACATCAATACTGTAATATAGTATAATGCAAAAAAATCCAATATTATATTTCACAAACAACTTTTCATACCCTGGAAACTACTCAGCCTAACAACCTAGACATATGGTTCTCAGTCTTCATTAGTTTTAAGTGTCTTTTTCTGTGGATGCAGTGATTTTAAAGCCCAGGGTTGGGGAAATAGCTCAGGGATAGCAGCTTAATTCATTCAGCTTATATAGCAGGATATGTGGAGCACCTCTGGGTATGTTGGACCCTTGTCATACATGGCAGATTCAGTTCAGGCCACGTGGTTTGATCCATGGCTGTGTAACATGAGCAGAAGCAGTTGAAGGCTGCAGCACTAGTGTCATCACTGTGGCTGTTTTGAGGATAGTGTTGACTGGGGCAATCATTATCATATGTACCAGACAGAGATCAACCAAAGGAAGTCAGCATCTTGTGTGATCTCTGGTGCAGTCAACATTCTAGTTGGTTGCCAGACTGCTTGGCCACTCATTATTTATTTTTTACATGTGGAGAATACATTTTTTTAATGCCAAGCTGAACTCAGGTGTGAGGTCTTATGCATGCAGTTCTCTTAGGGGGGGTTGTAGCTCCTAGTGAGAGGGGTGTGACTCTGAAAAAAAAATCATGATTTGTCTTCCTTTGATTTCTTCAGTGCAGCTATAAAGTATGTTTGGACCCCTTTCCCATCATATATTTTTTTACCTTTTGGTGAGACTGGGGCAGTAATTTAACAAATTGTTGCCACTTCTTTACTGGATGGTGCTTTTTCAACTATTTTAAAGGAATCCATAGTTACATCTACCTCGAAAAAGGCAGTTTGAGATTGCGGTGATCTAGACAATTGGCTACCTATATCAACCTTTCCATTTTTTTGAGGGGGTAAAGTTTTGGAGGAAGTGGTCTATACATAGTTGGATTCATATATGAGCACATGACCTGAAAAATACATTCTGGTTTTGTTTTCAATAAAAACAAAGTGCATAAATTGCTGTCCTTAGCACCTGCATTGATGTCCTCGTGGCAGAAAACCAGCTTCATTATTTTGTTCTTGTCCTAATCAGTCTCTCATTGGCTGCTGATAACGTAGATCATGGGATCATGGGATCATTGTTGACTTGATTAAAATCATATTGGATTGCCTCACATGTGGTCCTGGAGTGATTTGCCTCCTACCTCTCTGGGCATATTTACAGAGTAGCATCAGTACTGAATTCCCCTTTTCTTACTCAGCCACCTTTGGTGCTCTGGAAGTTTCCATCTTGGGCCCATTATCATTAACTGTCTGCTCTATATGCTACCCCTTGGAAATATTATAAGAATATTATAAGAAGAGATTTGTGTTAGTATTCTTAAGCACATGGCACTCAGTTACACCTCTCTTTCCATCCGGCCTTTGTGTCTGAAATCAACAATCTAGTATATGGTTTGAAGCTATTTGTGCTTGAATTGTAGCCAATTTCCTGAAGCTCAGTACTTCCTATATGGTAGCCGTAGCTATTCATTCCACTTTGAGGGATTTGTCTTCCACATTCTTGCCCTCTAACATCATATCCTGTGGAGCAAATCGGAAATTCATGTCAACAGTGTGTAATTTCAGTATTGTTCTAAACAAGAAATTAGCACTCGATCAGATTTTTGCTTTTGTCAAATTTTACTGTTTCCAATTATCCGCAATCCCCTCTTCCCATTTTTGTACATGGGGCTGGGAATGTCACTTCAAGAATAACAATCCTATAGAGCCAGTGATCACACTACTGGGTGGCTAGTCCTGCAATGATTGTTCTTTCATGCCACATATACTAAAATGCAGACTGGAGCTTTTGCCTTCTTCTTTGTATTAGGACTGTTTCTCAGTAATCTTGTATATATTTGTATGTAGTACGGTGATTATGCTCTGATATTCAGAAAAAGGCAAATCAGCTAATCCAATCTGCATTTCAGTTCCAGATTATAGGCATTAATTAGTTGATATAAACAAAACTACATGAATATGCATTAGTTTAGTTGATACAAACAAACCAACATGTGATAGCATAAAATAATTTGAAATATCTAATTAGAGTTAAATGCGCTTTTTTTTTTCTTTTTAACACTCCATGCACTCCATGGCATGAAACCCAACTTTAACAAATGTTAAGCACCCCCTGCTTAAATTGTTAAGGTCGGGTCTCAGCCTAGGCAGTAAAATCTGCCAGTACTGACCAGCAAAGACAATGGTAGAATAAAAGATTTGGTTCTGCCAGCTGTCTGTACTAATAAGGTGTACCTTCCTTTTACAAACTAAGAAAGTAGCTAGAATAACAGAATGTGTTTACCTGCATTTTCTCTGAAGGATATGACCTCTGAAACTCAAATGTATGTCACTGTGATTTGTCTGAAAACCACAGACTTTATGAGGAAGAAATCAAACAAATGATGCAAAAATCGTAATATTTTGTGAAAATCTGGACACTTTAGAGGCATGGAAGGTAAGTGTAAATGAAAGGGACTGTGTTATACCACCTTTCTGACGGTGCTCACTAAGTGCTTTATGACTTGGAAAAAATGGCAAAACGCTTATAGCTTTTTGTTTTTCTTTTCTTTCTTTTTTACTGTAACTAATAGTACAAGGAGAAGATAAAGCTCCAAGCACTAAGTATTATGATCAGGTCTCCAATCATAACCTTAAATTGTGAGTGATTTCCTTGGCATCCATGTCATGAACACATGCTAAATAGGCAATGACTGGCGACCCGATCATGGAACACATGCTAAATAGGCTATGACTGGCGACCCGATCATGGAACACATGCTAAATAGGCTATGACTGGCGACCCGATCATGGAACACATGCTAAATAGGCTATGACTGGCGACCCGATCATGGAACACATGCTAAATAGGCTATGACTGGCGACCCGATCATGGAACACATGCTAAATAGGCTATGACTGGCGACCCGATCATGGTTCTTTGTGTACTGTATTGCTGTAAATATCTTTACTTGAATTACTGTAATGTTTTAATTATGGACCTTATATTTGTGTGTCATTGTAATTGCTTTGTAGTGCAGGTTGTCCATGATTATGCTCCAAAGCTGGGGAAAAGACAAGCTTGTTAAGCAGCTTACTGACATCAGAAAGGTGCTTCTCAAGTTTTTGTTAAGCGCTCCTTACCACTGATAAGCTCTAAGCTTGTGCTGTAACATTAACAGTGGTCCATGGCCACCACAGAAAAAAAGCTGCAGAAAGTGATGAGATTGAAAACATGTTTGCATACTTTCTTTAACATATGAATGAAGTCTCTAACATGTTTTGAAGTTCTACTCATGGTTATATCTCAAAGATGCACTATATACCACATCAGGTGTGAAGAAGCTAAGCTTAACCTTCCACTTGCCCATCTTACGCATAACAAGCATGCCTGACATTAAATGACACCCACAGTACCCTCACAATAAAAATTCACTGATTACATTATCATCAGTCTCACAAAATTAAAGAAAAGAAATGTAATTACTGGCATGTTACGGTTACACATATCAAAAGTTTGTACTTAAGCACATTGAAACACTACTGAAAGTACTAGCACTATAACAACTTGTCATCTTCATGCACGTAGCTCACAGATATGAGTAAAAGAGTAGGTGCAGTAATGCAGTAAATTGCTAAAGTAAAATAATTGCGCACTGAGAGCCAGGTGGACAAGAAATTAAGCATATTAGTGGCAGCATAACAGTTCCCAGCAGCCAAATCTGTTATTCATGTACTCATACAGGCAGTGACTGCTACCCCAGGTTGGCACCAATCATAACAGCACTCTTGCAATAGTAAGGGGTGGGTGAAGTGGGAATTGATGAACAGCACTATTACACCCTCTCTCAGTCCATTTCCTCCCTTCATTTGGATAAGAACTAACTTAGAAAAAGCTTCAACCCACACATGATCTATGCATTAATGGCATCCACACTGTGTTCTCTCTGTTCCTATCCACATGCACCTAGTAAGTGGCTGGAGAGGGAAACCGAGTGGGCTATCCTAGGATGATATCCTTATAGGTTCATAGGCTGGTACTAGGCTATCGGGCCTAGGTCCTATACAAGCCTAGCCATAACAATTCCCTGGCTATTTCTTCCCACTTCTCTAAGTGGAATTTCCTCAAAGTAGCTTTGCTTGTCTCCCAATGACACGAATAGTGATCCTTATGTTGTCCATCAATGAGATCCCACTGCCCTGTCTGCCTCCCAAGTGCACATAAACCCCACCCACCCCTGAGAGAGATGAGGGGTGTACATCACTCCTCTGCTCGCAGCTTGTCTCCCCCAGTGCTATCACTACTATTTAACCCTCTGTCACCTGGAACACATTCACGGCTCCAACCTAATGCACCTCAGAATAAGGATTATTTATTTTCTTAATTTTATTGCATTGACTTTCATCAGTCACTGCTACGTATGTACTATTTAAGGCAGAATTTTGTTATGTTTTAATCACATCTTGGTGCACTGCTTTTGGTACTGGAGTGGTTATGTGTTTTTCACCAGTTCAGGACAGCCAGTCATGACTATCCTACACTGAAATCATTCCCCAAATTGAAGCAAAATACATTGTGGCGCTTTTCTGAGTTATCACCCTTCTCACTTCCTAATCATTTTATGTGGTAGCCAAAGCTGTAAAACATTTAATGTCCTACACTTTTCTCTGACTATTGCTGCACATGGGAGCAGTTAAAGCTCCAGCCACTGGAAAGGTATATGGTTGTGTCTCTCTCTGATCATAACCCATCATGTTATGTGTTCTTACTATGGACGTCAAAATTCTTTTGATGAATTTCTTGACATCCATAATCTCAGGCACATTACAAGCCAGTAATGAGTTATAGACGTTATCATAATCTGTTTTTATGACCCTTTCCTCCTTAATCTTGTGCAGTCTCTTTAGCATACCTTACAACTGCCTAGATTTTTGCAGAATGTCCCAATTTTTGGTCTTGTAAAACTTGTATTTTTTTTTGCAAACCATTGAAGACTGTAGTCACTAAATGATAAGATATTTTTGTTTCAGACTTCACACCCTTCAGAAAATGCATGGTAATGCAAAACTGGTTATTCTAACAGGAGCAAATTTTAACACCTGTCCCTATTTTTGTGGTTTTGTCTCTGATTCCTGTGCTAAGATGCTGAAAGGTATGCTCCCATCAGGACTTCATTTCTTATAAAAAAAGGATGGATCTCCAAAGCAAACCACAACAGATTTTCTCTAAACAAAGCAACTGGGCTCTTTGTATTCACCTTCTAATTAACTACAAAAACTAACCTTATGCTATTTACAGTGTATCAAAAATGCCCTCATTTACCTCTTATTAACATTACAGATAACCACAGCATTATTTTTGTTTCTGAATACAAATATTGAGGGCTTAACTATAATCCTTCTTTAAATTCCTCAGACCATATAGACAAAATAACTGCTACAGCACTACCTCATCATAAACTCTGCTATAGAATCTCTCATTTACAATCCCTTTCAGCCCAGTTTTCCCTAGTAAAAATGTTCTTTTCCCTAAATTGGAATATGGTCTTCCTATGGTTATCTCGTACTCTTTTAGCCATCCTTACCAACAGCATATCTCACCATTGTAACCTCCTACAATGTCTGAAATGACTTCCATACACCAAAAGGTCAACTTATTTTCTAAGTATCCTATTCACAAAAACACTAATTAGAGACCCTTGCAAACCTTTGAGATGGAAACTAACCATTCAAAACCAGGTTTGCTCCATAAGTAGTTCCCAGGAGAAAGTTATCACATTAAGCAGACCTCGTTATAAAACAACAATTTGAGAATGTGCCTTTTCCACCAACATAAGGGGCCTGGGGTCTCATTGAGTTCAAACAATTCCTTCATTGAACACTTGCACAAGGAAATGGAGAGACTTTAGAGACAACAATTAACTTCCCCATTTGCTATCTAACAGTATCCTACCTCCAGCAAGACAGTTTCTGTGAAATGTCAAATTCTAACAGCTTGTTAACTCCAGCTTCACAGTCTTTCCCCGCTTGCTATTCTAAATGATGTCTTGCTTTTTCCCTGAAATGTTGAAATTCAAAATGGACTTTACAATATTTACAGTATATTCATAAGTAACTTTGGTTTTACTGTTGTTTATCTCTGCAATATTTCTCTGTACATAAGCATCTGTAACGATCTGCAGCAAACTGTAAACATTTGAAATGTGACGACCCACTTTGATGAGTTCCGTAATGCTGAGACTGAATGGCCAAAAAAAAAAAAAAAACAGACCATACTAAGTCCAAGATGGTGATTTCTCAGCAAATTCCTTTTTCTATGAAGTATGTCAATCTCAAAGTATATAAAATTTCAAGGGAGGTTTGGTGGCAGGGGGCCTGGACCCTACATCAGGGGGTGCTTGCCTCCTTGAAAAAAAGACATTTAAAGGACAAGAGCCATGTTTGATATCCACTCTTGTCCTCCATTTTCTGTATTTCTTTATTTTGGCATGATGGCACTCAGAATTATGAATGCCGACATCTCAGTACAGAGCACAGACATCTGTTTGTTTTATGACCCTTTAAAAAACATCAGATTTTTACATTTGTTTCTATGTATTAAATGTTTCTGTACTTACAGGTCATAGCTGAAAAGGGTCTTTGGACAAGCCCATCTGCCAGGTGACCAAATAGTAATTAAATGTCAGTAATAGATAGACAGTGTCGTGTATGTATCTTTTAATCAATCAATAAGTAAATGTTATGTCACAGTTGAGCACGATAAGCCGATCTGTCATGACACTGAGCAGTTAATAGTTTATCTGAATTAATTGAATTCCAACATTTCCAGATTTTGAAATACTAAAAATATGGTATGTTTACATCCCTCCTAATGTCAAGATATGTAAATTTATGTTTCTTAGAGTCTATGTCTCAGTAAAAGTTGTAAATTACTGGGTCACGTTTCTCAACTAACATTAAAGCTGTAAACTATCATAACTTACATTCCACTTAGCAGCACACATTTGACATTCTTCTAGTCTGAAAATACAAGTTAATACTGACTTGCTATAGTTATTTATATTTTGTATTGTTGCTGGCATTCCACTATCATATGGGAATATAGTCTCTGGCGTTCATCACTTTCCACTGTAAGAATCTTAAGGGTACCTCCCTAGACAGTTTTATAGGTTTTGTGTGTGTGTGTGTGTGTGTGGGTGCACGCATGCCCATGTACTTCATTTTCCAAGAAGTCCTGTCAGCAGCTCTGTCTTTGTGTTTCCTGTTCCCATGAAGCTTTCTTCACAGCTGTTACTCATCTCATCTTTGGCAGTGCTCACAAAATGTTTTGACAATTTTCATTTTAACTGCAAACCAGTGGTATAATTTTTTTGCCATGTAAATTGGATTACTATTTCTGTGATAAACTTGATGCAAGACTGCAGAAAAGGGTCTTTTGATTGGTTCATAACTATGCAAAATTTAAACATTCCTGCTTCAAGTTCTAGCAAATATTGGAATTGTTGATGACTGACAAAAGAATGAAGTGTGTATGTGGGGTGGGGTGGTAGGGGGTAACAAAATGTTATGATACTTTAACATGTGTCAGGAACATGCATCAGCAATGATCTAAGAAATTATATATATCCAGAAAAAAAGAGTTAGATGTAAGCAATGTAACCATAAATACCATTTAAATCAATTCATAATCACTTGCTCTTTAAGGCAACTCTTGGAAATAGTTTAGTAAGAAAGCAGGATATGCTACTATGCCTGCTAGAAAGCAAAGTCCTTTGACAAAGTATACATTTCTAATGGCTTGAAGTATGCCGAATGTTTTATTTAGTTGGTGAAGCTGTGAGAAATCTTCTTGATCCATGGAGTAAGATGGTGTTTATAGTAAAAGTGAAACTTTTGGTCTGAAAATGCTCCTTGTCTGTTAAGTACTTTTGGCTATTTAGCATGCACCTATAGTACCAAAAAAAGTCAGCTAGGACCTTTGACATATGACTCCTCAGTAGTGCAGGACCACAAAACGTCATCAGCTGTAATCCACTGCACACCCTTATGTCCATTTAGGAGACATTTTAAGGTGTTCTAAAATGAAGCCCCACATACCCTGCATATCATTAATGAATAAGCATGCTCTGCCTTTAAGAACAAAGTACAAGATAAACAAACAAACAAATGAATAATTTCTAAAGGGAAAAAAGAACAATTTGTTATATTAAGGCACAAGGCATGAATAAACTATATTAATATCACAATGGCTGCTGATTTACACATCTTTAGAAATGAACGCAAAATGCAAAGCACTGATAAAATTATGCAAAAAGCGCTACCTGAATGATGCCTGCCAAGTGTCACTGTCTTACCCTAGAACTTTTTGACATTAAATAAGTAACACTAACAATAAGTTATGTACTTAAGGGGGGGTTGCAGATCGCATGCAGGAAATAATTTGTAGCACATTCTCAAACAATGTTATTCATGTAACTTAATAGAGCAGATGGCATTACAGTGACATACACTAAATAACTCTGCTCTGTGATCACAAAGCAGTATGAAGAGGGCTGTGTATATTTTCTACTGACTGTATTTCAAGATGTAGATTTGTGGATTTGTAGTGGAGGCATGTTCTTATTAAAGTATTGTTTTGTGGTATTTTACTCTTTGTTCATTCATTGGGAGTTAATCAGCTGTGATTGGCAGGGTACCAATCCACTTGTTGTGATCTAGATTGTTTGACAAACACTTATATATATATATATATATATATATATATATATATATATATATATATATATATATTTGTTTAAGTGAAGGTAGTAGGTGACTAGAGGCTGGGGAATCAGACCCTGGACTACAGGAAGCAGCTATAAGAGATGTTATATATGTATATGTATATATATATATATATATATATATATATATATATATATATATATATATATATATATATATGAATCTGGGCATCTTGGGGCAATGCAGCAATTGCCTCATGTACACAGACAACCCTCTCCTCCTACCACCCAACACTACAACCTGTGAGAGATGCACTTATATAGCCAAACTGGAAGCAAAGCTCTCTTCACCCAAGACTGGACTAGACAGTCAAGAGGAGAAGGTAAACACTTGCACCACACCACACTCATCACATGGTCCCTCAAAACCTACACCACCAAAACATACACATAGAAACACAAAACACACACCTTCATTTGCGGAGGCTCTCAATAAAAACCTGCCCAAGCATCAGGGACATCCAAAGCATAAACTCAAGCAAACTCCACCCCCCAACACAACCCAAATGACACATAGCCCACAAACTCAGTGTGCTACTCAACCACAGCCCATAAGGCATAACAACGTACCCAACACTTTAGTCATAGGTGACTCTATAATCAGGCACACTGATGTTCCACTCACTAGACTAAACAAGGAGAAAGTTACTGTCAGCTGCCTGTCAGGTGCCAGGATCCACCACATAATGCATGCACTCAGGTCACTCCACAATAAGTACAAATATGACACTGTCATTGTCCATGTTGGTGTGAATGACCTGAGACGTACCTCCCTGGACTACATGAAAAGAGACATGGAGGAGCTCTCCGATCTTGTATCCCAGGCAGGTATGACCCTAACCCTGAGTAGCATCCTGCCATCACCCAGAATGATACCAGAGTACAAGGACAAAATGATTGACTTCAACAATTGGCTAAGCTTCTGGTGTCATTCTAAGGGGATCCAGCATTTGTCTGCCTCGGACGACATGATCGACAGTCCACGATGCTTTGCCAGAGATGGCCTGCACCTGTTGCCCTTAGGATTCCAGATACTGGCTAAGGCTCTTGCCACCCCTATAGTGCCTTTTTTAGGCAAGGTTCAAATGACAAATTCACCACCGTAACAGGTACAAGAAAGCAAAATCTGAGGGTAATACTACTCAATGCTAGAAGTCTAAACCTCAAAATTCACTCACTCAAGGCACTCCTTAAAATGGAGAACATTGACATCTGTGCAGTGACAGAGACCTGGTTCAAAGCTCCAGAGAGCACCGCTGCATTACCAGGCTTCAATTCATACCACACCTTTCGGCCACCTAACCCATAAAGAAGCACTAAAGGTGGAGGCATGTCCATATTCATTAAGGATATCCACACCTCCAGGCTAGTTGCAGAGCATAATGCATCCAAGATTATCCAAGTGCAACTAACTCTGGGCAAGACCACAATCCAAATTGTAGCTTGCTACAGACCCCCCACCATGCCCCAGGATTCACACTCCTCATTTCTTGATACACTGGAAAATATTAGGGTGCAACCCAACACCCTAATAATGGGTGATTTCAACTACCCCACCATTAACTGGGCAAACTACTCATGTACCAACTCTTTTGCTCAACGTTTTCTAGAATTCATAAATTCCAATGCCTTGGATCAACTTATTCACACCCCTACCAGGTGCGACAATATCCTAGACCTGGTCATTACCAACATGGGAAACTGGTGTTCCACACCAGAGGTCAATTCCTTGTTGGTCAGATCCGACCACAAGCTAATCAGCCTAGACATCCACATCCCACCCCCAGCCCCAATTAGGGAAACCATCGTAAAAAACTTCTCCAAAGCCAACTTCACACTTCTTAAGACAGAAGTGGCAAACTTCATGACACCCATGCAGACGGACAATAGAGGTATGACTGCTGAATCCTACACAAATGCACTTTATAAGCACTTACACGAGTGCATGGATCATGCTATCCCTAACAGAACCAAGATGTTATCCTCCAAAAAAGGAAGCCAATCTGGTGGTCCTCTGCCATAAACAAACTCTACAACAGAAGAAAGAAACTGTTACAAAAAAGAGTAAAATCCAAAAAAAGGAAGCCAATCTGGTGGTCATCTGCCATAAACAAACTCTACAACAGAAGAAAGAAACTGTTGCAAAAAAGAGTAAAATCCCATGACTGGAGGAACTCCCTGGTCAACCTCAGTAAGAAGCTGAGATCCCTCATAAAATCCTCCAAAGCTAGTTATGAAAACAAAATTGCCACTGCCTCTAAGACAACCACAAAGCATTCTATAGCTATGTCAAGAATCTAAATGGGAACACTCAGATCTGCTCTGAGTTATAGCACAATGGCACTAAATATACAGAACCAACTGATATTGCCAACATCCTAGCAGATAGGTTCAGTGCTAACTTTACCCCCCTCTCACCCCCTAGAGGGCCCATCTCTATACCGGAAGAATGCAAAGTTCCTATAATCACGGTTGCACAGGTAAAAAACACACTCTCCAAAGCCAAGAACACAGCATCCATGGGACCTGACAATATCCCAGGCTGCGTTCTACATGAACTACAGTATGAACTGGCACCTTACCTAAGTACCATGTTCAGTCACTGCCTCACCTCAGGCTTTGTACCCACTGAATGGCGCACCACGACGATTATCCCACTCCACAAAGGGGGAGTCATGACAGACCCAGGGAACTATGCCCCATTAGCCTGACGAGCCTGGTCTGCAAGGCCATGGAACGTATCATCATGGAATTCATAAAGAAAGACATTGGTAATCTCCAAACTCTGGACCCTACCCAGTTTGGATTTGTAAAAGGCAGATCATGTCTCCTAAACCTGATTGACTTCTTTGAAGCAGTCACCAAAGCCATAGATGAGGGTAAAATGGTTCACAAAGCTTATCTAGATCTCGCCAAGGCTTTCGACACCATCCCCCACTCTGGAATTATAGATAAGCTCACTAAACTAGGTATAAATCCCTATGTCACAAGATGGGTTGCCAACTGGCTCATGGACAGAACGCACACTGTGAAAGTAGTAGATTCCAAATCCAACATCAGACCAGTGACAAGTGGAGTACCACAGGGTTCAGTCCTGGGTCCTCTCCTGCTTGGTATCTACTTCTCTGAAATGCAGGCCAACACAGAAGGTCTTTGGCTAACAAAGTTTGCAGATGACTGCAAACTAAAAGCCATAATCGAAACTCCTAACGATGTGGACAAACTACAAAAGGGCCTTACTGAGACAGATACCTGGTGTCAAAGCCATGGCCTGAAGCTTAATGCCAAAAAGTGTATTGTCATCCCCTTTGGTAAAAACTCTGTACCCATGAACTACCACATAGCTGGTAGTCTACTTAATGCCGAAAATGTGATGAGACCTTGGGACGCAGATGGACAGTAGTCTCTCCTTTGATAATCACATCGCCACAGTGGTCAGGAAATCCTTCTACGTGGCTCATCTCATCACAAAAGGATTCTCACCCAGAAAAAAAGAGGTCATTGTTCCCCTCTACTCATCACTCATTAGACCCATTACAGAGTACAATGCCCCTTTTGGTATGTACCTCAGAAGACATCTACAACAACTGGAAAGACCACAGAAATACCTCACAAAGAGGATTACTGGCCTCAAACAGATGCCCTATGCAGACCGTCTCAAAAAACTACAGCTTTACTCCATCGCATATCGCTTACTCAGGGGTGATCTCTGCCTAACATACAAAGCTATGTCAAACCCAGAGCTGTTGGACATGCTCCACTCAAAGAAATCCCAATCCCTCCGAGCTAAATGCTCTAGGGACCTAAACCTTGTCACCACAATAAACAGAACATGCTGGAGGGATAGATTCCTGTCCCAGAGACTTCCCATACTCTGGAACAGACTACCTATCTATGTCAAACAGAGCTCCTCATTAGCACTCTTCAAGAAAAATCTTGATGATTGGATGGGAAATGGGAAATTCACCCCGGGGATCACTTCTGTGGCTATGCTTGACAGGGGCACAGGAAAATAAATTTCTTGGGTGGGGAAAGCCAGGGTACATTTTTTGGCTAGGCTTGTATGGGCCCTAGGGCCGATAGCCTAGTACCTACCTATGAACCTATATATATGTGGTTCTACCTGAGATAGTCGACACTCCAGAACACTGACAAGCAAATCACGAGAGCCAGAAGATCGACAATGCAGAAGACCGACGCGATGGATTAAAACACCGACGCCGAGGATGCCGACATGGGAAAAGGCTGTGTAAGTATGCGGTAGTGACGGACGTTAGGGTGCGAGTAAGGTAAGTGTGGATATTAACGGTCTGTGGGGATAGGGGTGGGTTAAGTGAGTTAGGGTCAGTGCGCGGGTTAGGTAAGTGTGTGGTAGTGATAGTCTTTGGGTTAGGGGCGGGTTAAGTGAGTTAGGGTTAGGGAGTGGGTTAGGTAAGTGTGCGGTAGTGATAGTCTTTGGGTTAGGGGCGGGATAAGTGAGTTAGGGTTAGGGCGCGGGTTAGCTGAGTATGCGATAGTGACGGACCTTAGGGTTAGGGTTTGGGTTAGGGTTGTAGATAGTTGTGTATGTGAGGTTTAGTGTGGGTTTGTAGGGATTTTGGTGTGCTTGTGTTGTGTGTGTGGTTTTTGGACAGGGGTTGTGTTTTGTTTGTTGATTGTTGTTATTGTGGTGTGTGCAGTGTATGCGGTTTCGTGTTTGTGTACCATTGGTTATTTCGTTGTCGGGCATGTGAGGTTTCGTGTTTCTGCACTGTCGATTATGTGGTGTCGGTGATTCCATTGTCAGTGTTCTGGGGTTTCGATTATGTCAGGTTGAACTATATATATATATATATATATATATATATATATATATATATATATATATATGTATATTATAGCTGCTTCCTTTAGTCCTGGGTCAACAAACTGTCCAGACATACTTAATTTGAATATTGATTATATGGCTGGATTGTTAGGGGGATTTTTTTCATAAGGTAATATGTAGGGCTGTGGCAGAGGTTTCGCTACATGGTGGCCGCTCCGGGTGCCAGGTGTTAGCTGAATAACTATCATAAGCCAGTGGTACAATAGTGTAGTACCAGCATTCAGAAATGAAGCACTTCATGTTTGGTATTTTATTTTAGTAGAAGGAAAAAGGCTAGCTGGTAAAATATAGTGACCTCTGCACAGCTCGAACAGAGTATAACACACGTATAGCCAACACTAGTGTTCCACCAAAATTCAGGCTAAATCCACTCGTGATTATAAAAATGAATCTTTTATTGAAAATGAGGTTTAGCGCTTTCATCTGCAGCACCAAACAAGTTGTATATATTGCTACATGTAATGTGTGCAGCGCATTCTATATAGGCAAAACAGAGAGAGCCCTTAGGAAACGAGTATATGAACATATCTATAAGATAAAGATTAACGACAATAACAGTGCACTTTATAAACACATATCCATATATGGTGAATCACATGGGTTTAAATTTGCCATTATAGATCACGTAGAAGTATTTACTTATGGGGGAAATTGGAAAGCACTTTTAGCCATGAAAGAAAGTAAGTGGCAAATTTTGACAGATGCCATTAGGTCACCTGGCATAAATGGAAATATAAGTATTAAACCATTTTTGATCATGGCATAGATATATCATGGATGTTGCCATTGTGGTTTGATTCTTGTTGACTTGTTACAATTTATGAGCACTAGTCATGCAAGTTTTATCATTTTACTATTACATATATTTGGAGTATGTTTTAAGATGCAGTTAGTACGTGCAGAGTGTATTTCAAACTATTTTATTTACCATAACTATTTGTAATTATTTACATTGTCATTTATATTGTCATTTTTTATATCAGCATACTGGATCAGTTGAAATGTTTAGCTGTTTTTAGCATAGCAGTATGTATACATGGAGTTACCATGACTATGTCTCTTTAAGAGCTCCATTTCCTTTTGAATTTTTGGTGCCAAAAAGGTTATTTAAATGTGAACTGGAAGTACTCCATTTTGGTTCTGAGGAAGTCTGATTTTTAACAGATGAAAGCGCTATACCTTATTTTCAATAAAGAATCGTTTTTTATCATTACGAGTGGATTTAGCCTGAATTTTGGTGGAACACTAGCATTGTCTATATGTGTGTTATACTCTGTTTGAGCTGTGCAGAAGTTACTATATTTTGCCAGCTAGCATTTTTCCATCCACAGTCGGTTTTTGGTGTTGGTTGGTTCATTTTATTTTAGTAAGCTGCTTGTTACATTTGTAGCTAGTAGCCTGCTACATTTTCATAGAACAGCTCTTTTTCTAAAGAAAATGTAAATAAATGTACTCAGCTTGCACAACCAAGAAACTTTAATATAGAAATAAAAATAAAAAACATAGAGTAAGCTCTTTCATGACCAGAAACTGTCGCTTCATCAGACAACTGGCAGTTAAAAATGTATCCTTATATACAGCATTAATTACATCATTAGTTAATTAATCAACTGATGTAATGAGGATGTGATGAAAGCATTTAAAAAAACATTGATAAACCACAGAAAAAACAATGTATAAAAGACTTATAAAAATATTTGAATAAAAACTTTTCCAATGGGTAGACACATATTATTCTATCCTACTATAAAATTCTTAATGTTTGAGACGTTTTGAGTTTTAAAAAAGGTTTCACAGAAAAAGCACCACTGAGGCCAGGAAAGCTCTGCATTTAATAAGAGAATCCACTTTTGTTCAGCTGCCTCAGTGATGCTGTCGATATCTCCTCATCGGGGGTTGGCATCTATAACTTGAATGACAACAAACCCAAAAGTGTGTGAGAAATCTGTTTGCATAAACATGGTTGGCTAATGCGTTACTTTCTTTCTGATTTCTAATGTCCCTGATGTGTTCCAAAATCCTGTCCTTCAATAACCTGTTGGTTTTCCCTACCTAAAATGCATGACATTCTCTGCAATAAGCAAAATATATTATATTAGTGGTACGACAGTCAGCATAATAATTAATTCTAATAGTAAAATGCTTAAAAGGATGTGTATAAAGTGCATTAGAATAAATATATTGACATGCAGAACAATGTCTGCAGGGGAAATGTACCCATTCTCATAGATTCGTATGTCTTATTAATAGTGGTCCTATTGCAAACATGTTGTTTCAAAGTTTTGTTGTTTCTAAAAGAAAATACAGTCTGTTATTAATTTTGTTCTGTAACTCAGGAACTTGTAAAATTTTCCAGTTCCTTTTCATAACATCGCAATAATCATTAATGTCACTGGAGTATTGAAAAACAATTCTAAAGTTGTCATTAAGAGGTATTTTATTACTTTGTTGCCAACCTTATTTCAGAGATGCCACTAATGATGAACAGTCACCTCTATGTGTCCATGCCATTCATCAATGACTTTATCTATTACTTTTCCAGAGTATCCTCTCTCCAGGAATTCTTTTTTAGTTGTGCATAAAGCATCTCTTGCATCAATATCATTATTGTGTAGTCTAAGCACCCTGTACACTTGGCATTTTAACATATTCCGAGGAATATGTATGGGGTACATGCTTTTATTGTGTAAAAGAGCATTTTTCCTAGTTGTTTTTTTTTTGTGTATACTACTGCTTAACTGATTTAAATCAGATTTCTTCAAACACACATCTAAAAACTCAATTTCACTATTAGAGTACTGAAGACTGAATTTCAGAAAATCAGTAGAAATTCAGTCTTCAGTACTCTCATAGTGAAATGAGTTCAGGAACTTTTGTTATGTTTAACTGAACTGATGCTAACTAAAATATTTTTCTATTATTGAAAGGAATATTTTTACATTTTAGTGGAACAGCGCAGCGTTTGCATCTATATATGCCAGCCTATTAATTGGTTATTTTGAAATATAGCATATGTGTGATGAATCCAAGAATATGTCGTTGCCATTTATGAATAATTGGTACAGATTACATGAGCCCAGTGCCCAATCTTCCACAGAAGGCACACACACACATGCACTCATGCCTAGGGCCAGTTGAGAGTGTCTAATCCACCTACAGCATGTCTTTGGGATGTGGGAGGAAACTGGACCACCTGGAGGAAAGCTATGCAACCACAGGGAGGACATGCAAACTCTGCACATAAGGCACCCCAGCTGAGAATTGAACCAGAGAACCTCTCGCTGTGAGGCAGCAACACTAACCGCTGCACCACTGTGGCTGCTCATCATGTATTCTGTACCATTACTGTCAATCATGAGTGGACAAATGATCCGCTGTGGCGACCTCTAACCGGGAAAAGCCAAAAGAAGAAGAAGAGGTACAGATTACATAATGACTTTTGGGTTGTTTGGACAAGTAGTTTAGTGGATTTAAAACTATTAAAGCAATATTTCAATAGAAATTATTTTGGTATACATTTACTTTTAGGGCTAAACTGTTTAATACTGACTTTTTGGACAATGTAGTAATCAAACTTTTGATGGTATTTTGGTTACATCTTCACACAGGAAGCCCTTTTCTAAAAATACTCCACAGACATGCCATTTGAAAGATTCCTAAATTGCAGTTCATGCAAATTAAGAACATTTGTAGCACTGAGGAGCATTACCAAAACTTTTGTAAGGATTTCATTCATAGGTTTAAACTCAGGGAATATTTTTGTTTGAAATTATTGAAAAGTAAGATAGTAATGAACTGGATGGATTGTATACAACTATTACGATATTCTGCTCAATGTAGTTAAATGACCACTGATTTGATTAGACTGACCACGACTTATGGATCCAATACCACTTGGTTTAGAAACTTGATTCATAAACATCGGCCCATTTTGCTACAGGACAGAACTCTCTCTAAATTTGCAAATTCAAATTGTAAATGCATGTTAGAAGAAATAAAAAAACTAGTCTCAATATTTTAATAAACACAAGACTGCATGTGACCCTAGACACGTAAAACAGACTACTGGCAACCTTAAAGGTAGGATTGTCATATGTGTCAATATATTTTCAGAACAGACTTTTTTTTTTACTTCCAGAGATTCTAAAAATAACCTTCCATATTAGGCTTCTGATCACTTGCAATATCAAGTTTGATTTTATGTCGGCTAGACGATTAGAACTTTTAGGGAATTTATTTCCACCTACCTGAGTGATATTCAAAGTAAACAAAAAAAATGCACACTATAAGCATACATTAACACACTAAAGGTCAAACTTTACTTTTGTAATATAATTCTTGCATGAGTAAAACGTATATTCAATTGATTCTTAACAATACAGAAAGAATGCAGCTAATCAAAACAGGAGGGCTATTCAGCCCTGGTTTGAATGAGCAAATATAATCTATTTAGTATTTGTTTTAGTTAAATAGTATGTTTTTTTTTGCTTTTTGGGTTTGTTCAGCATTTTCTTTCATTTTGATTTTCTGCAGCCATGAACTCCATGGATTAGCATATTTAGCCTGAGTGGCTGCTTTAAGTGACCACTGATACAGCTGGTCATTTGTATGAATGTATAATCAAATTAA
Organism: Protopterus annectens; assembly: GCF_019279795.1. NCBI lineage: Eukaryota > Metazoa > Chordata > Ceratodontiformes > Protopteridae > Protopterus > Protopterus annectens. The sequence continues at coordinate 177,247,870 of NC_056747.1, read as the reverse complement.
AAAATAGTGGGCAGGCTTTTTGCTTATCAAATGTTATATTTCTGTCTGAGAAGGTTGTAAGTTTGCTGAATAAGTATTTTGCTTTTGCATGCTATAATGGGATGCGTTTTGGGTGCATGCATAATTAAAAACTTTGTACAGGCTTTTTTGCTTGTCAGATGTTATTTTTCTCTAGGAAAGCAGTGTGTCTGCTCACTAATCATTTACCCATGAGTGTTATTTGATACATAAGGCTGAGAAAAGCATTCTTTTATTTAGCTGTGACATTCATGTGTATGGGCCAGTTTGGATTCATAAGAAGTTTGGTTTTGTGACTGCTTTAATGTGATGCTTCTCTGTGCATATATGATTACGTGTACAAACAGTGTGCAGGCTTGTTGCTTATAGGTAAACACTTGGCTATTAGTCTGTAGTCTGCAGACAATTACAAGCCTAGCCAATGACCAGAGGCCAAAATCAAACACTGTCCCTTGTGTCTGCAAACTCAACACTGTAACCATTTGGCCAACTCCTCAACTCCAGCTCAGGTCTTATTTTTAACTATGAAGGGTGTGTGTTTGTTCAATATGCATTTTGCTTTGCAACTACTTCATACCTTCAGTGCTTATGAATAACCAAAATAAAAAACACAGTGCACAGGGTTTTTGCTCATCATGTTATTTTTCACTGAGAGGGCTGTTTGTTAGTTTTGCTTAAACGCATGCCAACATGAGTGATGGCTTAATCCATAAGTATAAGTCCACTTTTAAATACATATATATATATATATATAGAGAGAGAGAGAGAGAGAGAGATTAATAGATGTAGGGTGACTGGTTAAATGACCACAATGTCGATGATCAGAATATTGATGTGTTTACATCGAAACATGTAACATTGTAGTGCGATCTCGGAGTTGGAATATTAAGTTGGGGGGAGGGGGTGCAGGGGGCTTGCCCCCCTGCATAGATGTGAGTTTAGGCTAGTTAGGTAGGGAGTTAAGGGAAGGGTGGGAGTGCTGTTAATTGTCGAAAATGTCGCAAGCGACATTTTCAACAATTAACAGCTGTTTTTGATATTAGGTACATACGGAAATGTTCATTTCCGATGTTAAAAGTCGAAATCTCATACACTTTTTTTATTTATTTTTGATTTTCTGATAGTAAACCTATATATATATATATATATATATATATATATATATATATCTATATATATCTATATATATCTATATATATATATATATATATATATGTGTGTGTGTGTGTGTGTGTATACATAGCTCACTACAATGCTGACAGCAGCAAAGTTGACTACAAAGCATCAACATGGGAAACACTGACACTAAACTACACACATGAGAGTAAAATCCTCTCCACTTGCGACCAGCAAAAAATAAAATAACATAATTTTTTGCAGGAAGCAAGTCCTACTTGCACACCCTAATATGGGGGTGTGTGCTCCCCCACCCCCTGCTAAGTATATATACTAACTCCACATCATCCCTGGAGTAAAGGATTATTCCCTCACCCAGGGATCGCTGATCTTGTACAACTATCAATGTTCTGCAGGCAACTTTCTTGCTGTCAGTATTCTGGTGTGTTGACCTATGGAGGTATTAATATTATATATATTATATGGGTCTTCTTGAGTAGACCAGATTTTTACTTACCCAAATTTTATTTTACCAACAGGACAAGACCGAACTGCCACTAAATCAAAACTATACACTACCAAAATTTATAACTGGGAAACAAGACAATTGGCCAACTTCATGAAATTTGCCTTTTGCCTCACTGTAGTGCCATCCCAGAGTTGCTATATTTAGTTGGTGGGTGGGGGACACAGCCCCCACATTGAGGGGTGTGGTGAGCATAGCCTTCACCTGTATAGGTTTGACATAGTGTGGCTCATGTTCAGTTTTATCGTTGGCCAAGTGTCTTGTTTCCCAGTTAAAAATTCTGGTAGTGTTTATTTTCCATTTACCACTCACAGACTTGTCTGCACCAGAACTAATCTTTCTTAACTGTCACCTTAATCCACATAGAAAACTAGTCATAGTGTCCAGCTACATACCCCCAGGCAACAGCATTCCAATCCTCAAAAATATCTTATCCTGGATCTCCCAACATATACCATATGAGACAATCATACTCAGTGACAATATTGACTGGAATAAGCTATCTCCCAACTCCCCAGTTCTACTATTAACCTATATGGTTTCAGTCAAGTTATTTCCTCTTCCACTCACATACACAAAAACTCCAGGTACATCCTCGATTGGATCTTAGCCTCCAACCCCAATCTGTATCAATATCCCACCACCTTACCAGACTCTCTAAGTGATCACCTCCCTATCTCAATACTAAGATTACCTTCTCAAACTCCTAAAACCGACCTCTATAGAAATTGCCATAAGCTGTCCAATTTCAATGTAGAAACTTTCAACAGCTAACGCTTCCTGATTAACTGGACACACCTGTATAACCTCACACTAAAGGATGCTGTTCTTGAATTTAACAACATTTTCCTAAACATACTTGATGCCTTAGCTCCCATTAGGAAAATTACGATCAAATCAAATCCCGCCCCTTAGCTCTGTAAAGATATTCTTTCTACCATGAAACTTAAGAGACAGCACCTGGAAACTATGGTCTAAGTCAAAATCTCCTTCTGTCCTCCTTAAATATAAAGAACTCAAAATCGTACTAAAACCTTATTTTTCAAGACAAAACAAAATTCTGTCAGGAAGCCCAATCCACTCCATTTTCTAATCCAAAAAAGTTCTGGCACATTCCAGCCTGGTAATCCCAGTACTCCTAACTCCTTCCCTAATAATACCCATTTTGAAACCACTACTCATCTAAACTACTACTTTATAGAGTCCATCAGAAAAATAACACCCCCAGACAACAACCGAAAACAACCCCTAACCCCCTCAACTACCCACTCCAAATCAGCCTTTTCCTTGAAACCTGTTTCCACTACCTACATTAAATTCTTTCTGTTGAAACCCAAACCATGCTAACCCTCTTTTGACAACCTACCCCCACAATTTCTTAAACTTGCTGCCAACTCTATACCTTATCCCATCTCAATACTTATTAACCGTTCCATCAAATAATCCTCAGTCTGTGACATCTGGAAATCTTTCTATACTATTTCCCTTCACAAGGTCGGTAACTCCATTGAACCTACCAATTACCAACCAATAGCCATCCTCTCCCCTGTCTCAAAAAGTCTTGAGAAATGCATTTGTAGGCAACTTCTAAACTATTTACTTCATGAAAACCTCCTTACCCCCCTCTCAGCACAGATTTAGACCTCACCATAGCACATCCACAGCCCTTCTATATTTTACTCAGACTGTAGCAGAAGCAAGGGACAACAATAAACTTGTATCATGTGTCATTATCAATACATCCAAATAAATCTCTTAACCAAACTTGAACACACTTGCAACCACATAGCCAGATTTGCCTGTAACTCCCCTACAAGTCCCATCACTGCCTCGCCTTAAAAAAACTACACTGTCTTGAGTTCCCACAACTACTCATAGCACAACCTCTCCTCTATAAACCTGCAAACTGTCCCTCCCTGTTCACCCTCCTATCCCTTTACAACCCTGGAAGATCTCTCTGTAGCACTGATCAAGCACTACTTAACACCTATAACTCTAACAAAACTATCGGCAGATTACTTTATAATTGCTCCATATCTCAAACCTGGCATAAATTCCCAACTAACATAATACTTCTTCAATCTTCTTTCCTCTTCAAAAAAGAATTGAAAAACTACCTGGCCAACTCTCAATCATGCACCTGCCACCACCCCACCTAATCTCCAGCTACCTATTACAAAACTATCACCTCCTTATATTTTATATACATCTAATTCAGTGAAGCCATAACAGCCTCATTATGCACTCTTTAAACTCAACCTTTAACTTGGCTACCACTCCTCTTCTCCTCATCATGTCTGTCCACACATATCTAACTAAACCACACCCCCTTCCACTCTAGACCCTCCTCCTAATTACTCATTCTATTCTTTGGTACTTCTTTATCTTCTATGTCTCTTCATTCTTCTCTACACACCACTTGCAATGCCTCTATTTTATTGATTTGCTCAAAATGTATCTCTCTAGTAACTTCCCCAAAGTATTAACATTGTACTCTCATATTTTCTTTGTTTCGTACAGCTGTTTGTTTTTGACTGACAATGTAACTGTTTTTATTATTAAAGTTGCATATATTTCATCTACTTTTCTATCATGCATTTATATCATGTATTTCTTGAGCTTTTCTCCTTCATTGTTTTATCATGTAATGCTTTTAGCGTGCATTTTTTACTCCTGTATTGTGTACTTTTTATCATGTATGTTTTATCTTGTACTTTTACTATGTATTTTTGGAGCTTTTCTCCTTGGGTCTCTGTTGAAAATGGGCCGCAGCCCAGTGGACTAACCTGTTTAACAAAAGACCAATAAATAAAATAAATGAATAAATATGCTTTGTGAACATCTGATTAACAAGTGACATACATTTGGATGTGCCACAACAGTTGCTTCTGCATCCACTTTCACTTCACTACAATGACGACATGTCATTTGTATGGAGTTGAAGTGATAATGTTATGATATATCACTAACTAATACTAGGGTTGCCAACTTTCCATGTCAAAAATTCTGGACATGTACATGAAAGCAAAATGCGTTTAATTTTGATACCACTCAATGCAGCCATTCCAGTGTCCCATTACTTGCTTATTTCTCCCCAGTTGCCATAAACACTGTTCAGCGCTCTGTGTGCATACTGTCTTCTGCTTTGCTTGTACAATGATTGCAGATATTTGGATTTAATTTAAAACTTTTATTTCAAATTTTATAGTACAAACCAAACAAAGCAATACAGTCTCACAGTCAAAACAGACTTGGCATTAAACTTCTCTTCCTTTGAAACTCACATTCACTGCAACAGCACTGAAACCCACATTCAAAGAAAATGCATCTGGCCACAGTGGCTGGTTAAGTTTGCCTTTGGGCTGTTTTCATAGGCCCCTTGCACACATTTTTAAGACCATGCAAAAGTTGTTTGATTCACCTTTTTGACTGTATTAAATTATAATATATGATAATTAAATTATATCCCTTGAATAATACAGCACCATTTGTTAGAGCATGTTTTAAATTTATAGTTTTGAACATTTTCCAGTAAGCAATGAAAAACATATGAACCAATAATGACAAAAAACTGCCTAATTCATAACATTTCAACTATAAAAGACCACTCAAACTTATATCATTACAATCCACCAATATTAGTCAATATGCAAAATCTCTGCAGAAGTAAAAGTCATCTGAATAATTCTACATTAAAGAGATCTGTAACTAATGAAAAGGTTACTGCTAGCAAACAACTTTTTTTATTTCAGTGTTTCATCTACAAATTCAATGCCTGCTGCCCTTGAAGAATAAATTGCCTATTTACATTAAAAAATGGTAAGCTGGTAATCTGCCCTTTATCTTGACCTAAACAATATTGAGGAACAAAAAAAAAAAGTTGACAAAGCGCTGTTTTCTAAAACACCTTTCAGAATATCAGTGCACATAGTATGAAAAGACCTAGTTTGATATTTCCTTGCGTACAATGCTTTTTGTTTTCTATCTCACATACACACACTTTATCCAGTAAATGACAGAAATGAAACCTAAACCAGGAAAATAAACTGTTGCTTCGTTATATGCCAGACACAAGAAGACTGTTAGCTAACGAAGCAAGGGACATCGGGCATGATAAACATGAAGAAAAGTCTGGAACATTTTCAGAAAACATTACTGTTAATGGTGTTTAACATATCTGCCTGTCAACACATACTGTGTGATCTTTTAAACCCACAGATATTTCAGAATATGTACATGTGAAAGCAATAGGAGTAATAAAATAAAAACAAAAATGACAAACATTTTCAGAATCTTAGAATTACTACCAGTCTGCTGCAAGTCAACTGGAATGTTAATGCAAGCCTGAAATTTAATTGCTAATGACAAAACAAAAACAAGTGTTAAAGTGCCATCTAAAACAAAACAAAAGTAAAAGAAAAATATTATCTTTATACATTTAAATATAGTATACATAAATATAATCTTAAACCCAACAGCACTGATTTTCTGACATATCTAAAATGTAGTTGGAATAGGGCATAAAACAAACAGGCAAGCACATACTATTCAATTATCTCTGCATCACATTAGCAGTATTTAAATCGTGAGCATCACACATAAATTTATAGTGCAATATTCTTTACACAGACAAAGAAGTGTGGCACTACAAATTTTCAGGTTTGCACTAAAAGTCTAAGGAAATAAGTGCTTTTCTTGAAATTCTGAAACTGTAAGTGTGAGCAGAAGGAATTTTTACCTCAGAGTTAGTATATATAATTAACAGAGGTATGGGTGTATACCTCCTGCACAAAATGTTTTTAATATGTAACAGTGAATTTTGTACTGCACTGTTATTTTCATGGAAGTGTACTTAAAATATTGGCAGTTTCAATACTTTTCAACCTCTGCAGAGCATTAGCACACTACATCCTGGACCTTGACAGATTTGGGTTGTAATTTGTAAACTGTTAGTGCTTTTGTAGACTAAAATGGCCAAGGAGTTTCTCCAAGAGTGATACACAAGAACAATGCAGGCTTTATGCTAGACATATAAATACATTTACACAATACAAACAAACTCATCACTCTATCTCATCAAATAAATATCTCTAGGGGTCTGAGATCACTAATAACAGTGGCGAGTATATTTTTTCAGATTTCCATCAACTTTCAGCTTCATGGTAGTGAAGAGGGCCTGACTGCCTTAACTTTTGGGTTCCTCACTTGGTCTTAACAGAAGAAGTTATTGAAGAAGGTGCCAGTCCCAAATGCAGTCTCCTTTTCTCAGGCTTCATTGTACACATACATACACACACACACAGTCCTACCTCTCTTATTTGTCTGACTGTTCGTGGTGGTCCGCTGTAGTCCAAACATCTTCAAGAAAGTGGAGACTGGAATTCAAATTCCACTCGCTGCACGGAAGATGAAGACGTTACATAAATGAGAATCTCGGCTTCTGTGTCTCTGCGATGGTGACCAGATGCAAAGGGTGTTCTTAATGAAGAACACCCTTTTAAAAAAAAAAAAAGTACTTTATTTTTTTAATTGAAAGAAAAGATTTTATTTTTTCTGGACAAGAAAAGGCAGTCTCTGTATTCCGGACAGTGACCCTTATTTCTGGACAGTCCGGAAGAATTCTGGACAGTTGGCAACTCTAACTAATATGTCAACACACAACAATCTCAACTACTCTACAGGATACACTGTAATGTATGGAGAACTGCTCAAGAATAGAGGGTCAGCCTAAATGCCAGGAATACAAAATGAATTCTATTTTGCAAAAAGCAGTGCAAGATATAAAGGAACCCTTTACTAGTGACAAAGTCTAGTACTGCAAGGGCAGGTTATGTGTTAAAAGCATGAGGCATACTGGTAAATGAACAGTATTTATGGATGTTCCTTTGCTTTGACTGAAACAGTGCATCACTCCAAACACAAATGTCATTCTATTTTCTGCAAACTGTTAGCATTAATGTATTTGGTAAGTAGGCCTCAGCCTTATCTCTCCAGTACAATCTATTTAGCATGAACCACAGACAGTATATTATCAAATAACCACATTTTCAGCTAGGCTAATTACCTCAGCACATCATTATTCTGGTGTATCTTTGCTTGAATAAATGAAATTCCACTCAAATTTATCTCAGCCTGTATTTGTGTGAAGTGAACAGACATGTTTTGTCTTTTGGTTTTACATTTTAGTCAGATTACCACATCTGAAAATTCAGCTAGAAATACATGATATATATCAACATGTAATAGAAATACTTTTAGTAAAACAAAAATTTAGCACCTTCATCTCATGCAAGTAGAGACCACATCAGTACAAGCTTGAAGCTTATATTACTGCTTGAAAAAAAATCACATGACTAAGAATTATTAATTTAAAGGAGAACTAGGAAATACAAACTGATTATTAAGTTGAAACATATATAATAAAATGCACATATGAACTAAGTCATTTCAACACATAGGCAATTATGACTTGAAATATTGTAAATGCCTTAATTTTAACTCACGTCCGATGCTTATAGATTCAGTCAGCCATGGGAAGCCATTTTAATTCCATCTTTTCTAACCATAACTTCATATTCACCTCCCCAACAGGTGAAATGTGCACGCTTCAGTAGAGTGAACAACACTTTTTATACAATAGGCTCTAGTACTTTTATTTAATACATTATTTTTGTCCTTAGTTATAACTGAATATGTGTTTGTAAAGATTCATATCAATCCATTGACGACTCTCTCACCGAGTGCCAAAAGATAACAAAAATGAAGTCCAAAACAACTTTCAACAAAACCTCAGAGGTATTTTTTTTTTTTTGTGTATGGGATCAAACTCCACTGTAACCCCCTCTAAACAAGGTTACATATCACTGGAGAAAAGAGAAAGCTCCACTATCTGTAAAAGTTGTTTTGCCCAATTTATTTCTATCTTTTGGGACTCTGTGAAAGAGTTTTCTATCAATCAACATGTTCCCTGTTACCAAGCCTCCAATTAGCCATTCTGACATAAAACAGTCATATCTTGAAATTGTTACCAAATACACTACAAAATAAGTATTACAAGTTGAATGCCCTTTGATTCAGAAAGTTTGCTCAAGATGCCTCAGTGATACAATAAGTCGTTCATGAATGAACCCACAGAAACTGCAGTCCCCACATTTAAACATGCCATTATTTTCAGTAAAAGTAAAAATCAAGTTATTTTTAGACTATACCATGGTTTCAAGGTTTCACCCAATCCTACTGACAAATCTATATATAACCCATGTTATATAATTCCTTGTTTTCCATGAGAATTTTCCAGTTACATTTTATCAGATATTTTACTATTCTAGCATCAGCAATATGAGACATTCACAAATACTCCATTAATGGTAATGAGGAAACCCCACATTTCAGTAAAAACTGCTTCATTATTCATAATTGGTGTGTATATGGCATTTCTCAAATTCATTATATTTACAGTTGTTTTACTAAAAAAAGACTATATCCCCTTGTTCTGAACATATTGTATATTGTGAAACATCATTTAAAGAAATCTCCATCGCTACAAATCAGACAAGATGCCCTGTCTATTTGAGATTACATGACATTCCTTTTAACATCTAGTGGATGAAAGCTCTAAGCGTGTAAATAACTATTATCAAATGTAAGCATCCTTTAAGCCCTTGAAAAGAAAATAACCTGAACTTTTCTGAAAAGATAATAACCTGAACTTTTCTGAAAAGATAATTCAACACACAAATAAGAATTTAAACTGTTACTACTGATATAAGTAAACTTCAAAATTTAGTGATAGCATTTAGCTTGCATATAAAACTCTCAAAATCTAACACATTACCTCTCTAGATCATAAATATATTGTAATGTGTCTACTATAAAAACACTTTTGTAAAGACACTTATTGGGAAGAAGTATTTTTATATAGAATATGTCTAAATCAAATTTGCATAAACTGGGACAAAATCTGCTCTTCTCATCACCACTCTATTAACTCATGTGAAATATTTCTGCTAACAAGGAAAAGAACTCTTCCTCAAAATCAAATATGCCAAATGACAAATAGCAATACTCTCCCTGGTGGACATGTATGACTGTTTTGATAAATGCAACCTAAGAAAATCTGTAGCACAGTCTTGAGATATGCAAGAATAAAGTAGTACTATGTCTACTATTGGAAAGAAACAACCTATTATGTCACTTAAATTTAAAAAAGACTGCCCCTATTTTGTTTCCGGAATGTTTACCAAAATTCTAACCATTCTAGCAGACTTTTTTCGGGAGAACCTTGAGGCGTTTCCTTATTTGGACAAATGATTCATGGTAACCCTGTGACTGGACTACTGGTGGTGGTATTTTTTGGTGATACTGCATTTGCAGACCCTCAAAGGTCTCCATACTTGTAAGAGTCTCCTGAAAATTCATCCTGTTGCAAAGAGTTACCTTGTGTGGAACTGCAGGCTCTCTGAAGTCAGTAATTTCTGCCCACTTGGAGGGCTTAGGTGGTCCTGACTTTGGCTGTTTAGAGGATGCAGTGATGTGCCCAGGATTAAAGTTCCATCCCCTCATGGACTTAATGGTGACCAGAATCATATATATGCCACTCATATGCCTGAAGATTATGGCTGATGGAATGGAATGTGATTTTTTTTTTGTTTCTCACAGATGTACTGATATCAGGCCCCATCTCTATTCTCTAGAGTGGTGACATTCTTTATATCCTGCATCCAGTTCAATCACAAGTCTTGACAAAAGATACTTTTCTAGCAGGTTGGGGAACCACCTTTCTTCCTTCACCAAGCAGAGGAAAATGGACACCATGAGGGATCAGTGCAAACTAGCCAGACCTGGATGCAGTACTTTTGGTCATGTGGTCTGTGGAGAAGAGCTGAAACTGGAGATGCTCTTGAATGGTTACAACTCTCCATGTGGCCTGTAAGCAGGCCAGCATGCACTCATACTGCTTGTGCAGTGAGGTAATGCACACAGCTGGTGGTAGTAGACATGTAGGAGTATTGCTGTCTCAATAATCAACATTCTTGGGGAGCTTAACATGTTAATGAACTCCCTGAGTCACTGTTCTAGTCCTCTCTCCAAAATGAGTGGAGGGGGGGGGACCCTAGGGATTGAGCAGTTTGATACATGGGTAAATGTGGTCCTTACCTTTCTTCTGCTTCATGCATGACAAGTGAAAGTTAAAGGTAGATGGAGTTTTGATATCATAGTGTATGGAGGGGGGATTCATGTATGACTTCCAAGTTTCCTCTTATTCTATTACTAACTGTACAGTTCAAAGAAAAAAAAACTAAAGACTCATCACTATAACCTTGTAATGGCTATGAAGGTTGTTGTTTCAGGGTCTCAAATCTATGGCAGTGTAGAATAACTCTCTTGTCACTTCTGCCTTAAGCAAAACAATCCCATTTTAGTTAGGTTGACAAGCAATTTAAACCCCTAGTTTTGCACTTAACTTTGTTGATCCCTTGTTTGAACCAAGCTTAAGAGGAACATTGTCAGAATTGTCTGAAATCACCACCCATCTATCAGATATATTTTGAAAATAGGAAGAGGTTCTCTGTTTTGGACGACAGTAGCATATATTGTCACAGCTGGTCAACATGTGGGTGGTCTCCCATTTCTCAGATATCCTGCACTTTGGGTCTTAGTCATTTTGCAGTGAAGGGGCATGTTTTTGCTCTTTATGCCCTACATGATCTTGTAGAGGGCTGAGATGTAGCAGAAAATCAGCAGGCCAAGCAGTTTCTTAAATGAAAATAACTCTGCATCTGTATCATCTTTCGAAGAACCCTTCTCAGGATTTGGATTTCATAATTGACAGCCTTACCCATCATCATTCAAAAGAAGTGGATTAGTAGCTTTAAATGTCATGGTTTAGAAGATGCTTTTTGTTCATCACATCTGATCATAGAATCTCAGAGGTTCAGATCCTTAGTTCATCACATCTGATCATAGAATCTCAGAGGTCCAGATCTGTAGTTCATCACATCTGGTCATAGAATCTCAGAGGTCCAGATCCTTAGTTCATCACATCTGATCATAGAATCTCAGAGGTTCAGATCCTTAGTTCATCACATCTGATCATAGAATCTCAGAGGTTCAGATCCTTAGTTCATCACATCTGATCATAGAATCTCAGAGGTTCAGGTCCTTAGTTCATCACATCTGATTATAAAATCTCAGAGGTTCAGATCCTTAGTTCATCACATCTGATCACAGAATCTCAGAGGTTCAGATCCTTAGTTCATCACATCTGATCATAGAATCTCAGAGGTTCAGATCCTTATCTTTAATGATGGTTATTTTTAGTCTTTCAGAAGGAAGGGGTGACCCGTAGAACAAATTCATATTTCCTGTAGAAAATATGTCATTATTTCATAATTTAGTCCTCTGCTTTCTTTGTAGTGACAGAATACTGGATGAATGTATCCATCACATTCTAAATGTGCACCTCCAGCTAAGGTTCTACCTGAAATAATTGCATAGAGTTTGAAAACTGGAACATGTATTTGTCTTCTTTGTTTGAGGGATGCAGGGTCTGCAGTTGCTGAGAAAACCTTATTACTGTATATATTATTATATGTATTGTGCATTTTACTGTATGTATACTGTTGTACTATTAATTACTGTATATTGCTTGTACTTCTGTGGAGCTTTTCTCCCTGGATCTCCTCTGAAAATGGGCTTACTTTCCCAGTAAACAAATGTAAATAAATAAATAATAAATACTGAGACTGGGAGTTTATATTACTTTTTTGGTTTGGGCAGTGAACTGTGTCAAAGGCCTTCCACCAAGGATAAGTCAGATTCCAGTGCTTGCTTTGGCTCCAGTGTGCATATTTGTTTTGTGACCACTTGGTGTTTGTTTTCTGTCTTCCCAAGGGTTGCTTGGAACATGTTGTTAGAAGCCAGATTTCCTTTGGTACCACACTGCCACAGAACTCAACCTTCTAAGTCTTTACTTTTTATTTCCTTCAGGCTGTTGTCATTAAGGAAGTTTCACTAGTTAAGATTCTTGCCAGTAGTAGGCCCACCATAAAGAACAACTTAAATCAGACAAAACAGATATGTAGTCACTATTTACAGTTGTGATCTCAAAGTATTCTCCTTGCTGGGTCATAATTGTCTTCCTGCCTTTCACTCATGGTTGAGTACTCCTGTATCCAATGGCCACTCCAGGGGCTCACTATTGGCCAAAGAAGTATATATTTGTATAGCCATGTAAAATGAAGGTTTCTTTCATAATTTTTTTTTTGATTAATTAATGATGTTGCCGTATGTGTTGGTGGAAGTCACACATAGTCCTGACCAAAGGAACGTTTGAAAAAAAAAGGCCTAAATTGCTGGTAGCAGGGAAGGACATATCTTGATATAACACAAAGCACCTCTGTGAGGGTTGTGGTACTCCTTAATGGAAACAAACAGTGGATTGTCATCGGTGTGACTGAAATAACTATCACTGCATTGCAGCAGAGTCTATGCCTGACAAATGTGTGGTACCCAGATAATAGTTTATAGGGTGGCAGCAGTAATAATGTGACTTTACTCAAAGCTATGCTGTTCCGGAAAATAGAAGAAGGTGTATTACCCAAGGAACTTAAGTGTAATGCACTAATTTGAAACTGGTTTAGCTTATGACCAGGCCAATGTTTGTGGGCATATGTACTACTCTTTAATAGTACCATATACTGCTCTGGCAATACTCTGATATATGCAGGGTCATTTAAGGGGAGGAAAACCATCTGTTGGACAGATCGTTTTTTTCCTTGATGCTATCATGTACTTGTCATATACTTGTCTGGAAGATTGTTGCTATAGCAGTCTTAGTAGTGATTGAAATAAGAGTCTGCCTGTCATGTGTGGTTCTGATTAATGGCTCTTGGAGTACCATGTGCCTTTCAGACGCAGGCCAGTGATACTGAGCAGGGGATCACAAACCAGGTAATTATGCCTTTGTATCTGTAATGATACCATCTGGTTGCTTCAATATAAGTCAGAGGAAGGCATTGTGGGCCCTCCAGTAATGCAGATAGCAGATTGTATGAGGCATAAGGCCTGGACATGTATAAATATTGTCATGACCAGTAATGTAAATGAGGACAGAAAGCAAATTCTTAACTGCATAAATAATAGCCCCCTCTGGACTATACTCATCCCAGCACTAGTCAAGCATTCCCTGTGGACTAGGAATGAAATGGCATCTCCAGTTTTCTGGAGGTTCACTGTCTAACAGTCTGCTGTGTGCAGAGTGAATAAGGTTCCACCAATTTGTGTTCAACTGACCATTTCTGAACTCCTTTACTTCTGCTTTCACAAGGAATCACTCTCAATGCACATTCTACTTGTGCACCATCTGTGATTCCTTCACTACTTGTGTACCAACAGTGATTCCTTCACTACTTGTGCACCATCTGTGATTCCTTCACTACTTGTGTACCAACAGTGATTCCTTCACTACTTGTGCACCATCTGTGATTCCTTCACTACTTGTGCACCATCTGTGATTCCTTCACTACTTGTGCACCATCTGTGATTCCTTCACTACTTGTGTACCAACAGTGATTCCTTCATTTTAAGTGATTTCCATTTGTTTATGTAGCTGGAATAACAGAGTTGATGTATATATCATTTTGGTGTTTGGAATGGTAAGGTTGATTTTTTGACCAGATGTACTCTGTTTTGATGTTTGACTGAGTCATAACTTAATGAGTCGTACTGGAAGTTTATCAGGTATGGCGGCAGAAAAAACACAGGAAAAAATTCTGCTTTTATCTAACATCTGTTAATGATGTACTTTTGTGCCTGGAAATATCTGAAAGAAGGAATGGTTAACCCACAGTTACTGTAGACAACTTTATGAGCAGTACCTCTAAGGCTGACATACTTGTTGGGTGTTACACCTGCATGACTAACCTGCATGTGGGATGTCACAGGGCTCTTCTTGTCCATGATGCTAAATGGTATAGACACATCCAGATTGACTTCTGCATATTTTAGTTACAATATTTAGGTAGTAGATTTAAGTTGGGTTGAGAGAACCCACACATCATATTGTTTAAGAACAGAACTGACTTGACAACCAGCATAATAGACTTGACAAAGTACCCCAATCAAATTGATGAAAAATGAGAAGCCATTAAAAAGGCTACTAGTAGACAACTAGGTAAAATTCAAAACATAAAGAAAGAAAACCCATTAATGAGGCAATTTAAAAAATAGCTAAGTAAAGCAAAATGAAAAAGCGTAAAACAATTAGCAGAAATAAAAACAGTGCCAAACAGGTGAAGGCATGAAAAATTATAAAAATGAGCAATACATTTTATAAAAGAGGATTTGCCTAAACCACAACACATCAAAACAATGCAAAAAAAAACATATCTCTCAAGCAAATAAGCCACACAAGTTGTAAGTGGGGGTGGGGCTTGTGACAAAAGTCTTTCAGTGACTATTTTGCTTTTTATTACAGAGATCATCACTGCATCCATTCTTCCACTTACTTCACCATCAGACTTTGCTCAGTAGTCTGTCACCATCTCCTTTGCCTCATTTGCTGTCATCTCAGCAATATTTTCTGACTTATCATTGTTTACTACATTACTCTGTCTTTCCAAGTCACTATGACAGCAGCAGCAAGACACCACACACCAGAAAACGTGTCCAGTCCATGCCATCCTACATGGTTTATATGGCTGCACAAAAGCACTGTCTGCTTGTATGAGTTGCTCAATGTGATGCAGTAGACAAACAAAGGTGAAAGCAGCCTAACCCTTCACCTTTACTTGTACCCTTGGCACAGAAAGCAGCTCATTAACAGGTCAGTTTTAGTTCTCTTTGTCAATTACCAGACAACTACTGATAACTACTACACAACAGAAATCACACAAAACTATGTACCCTAACCAGGACCAAGCCGAGAACCATCTATACTACCATTGGTACTCTACCAGTAAGCCAAGTCCAAATACATGCATCTGAGCTAACTCTGCATACAAAAGAACCTTAAAGCCTTTTCCTACTGTGGCCCTATTCTCCTCCAAAAAGTATGAAATAATCCACTAAAGAAACCCTTAAAGACCTCAGTGGCATCCTTATTTGGGCCACTGAATAATCCTTAATCCCAACCCTTTACCATCTGCCTCACACCTCTATTATTGCCTCTGCACTTCACTTGAACAGCTAACATTTTTCTTTCAGCAAACTTGCAGCACCCCGTTTTGCTCCAACAGTCTATCTCTGCTACCTCAACCACCCCCTTCCTCAGCTTCCTAGCCTCCCAGGTTGGCACTTTTATTTATTGTAAAAGTTAAGTGTCTGCACCTGTCTTTTCACTCTACATAGAACCATCACCTGCATGACAGAAAGGTTTAAAGCACATTGCATGCTTTCTCCCTCCCTCATTTTGTCCCTTTCCACTACACCCCCTACTACTCCCTAACCATTTGCAGCAGGCCATGAATCTACACTCCCATGTCCTTGGGTCCTTTGGCCACCAGTAGTCCCAATACTTCAGCGACATTGTTACCCAAGGGCTGTAATAGCTCCTAAATCCATTGGAGTTGCCAGAACCTGATTACAATCATGAGCAGACTGAATAGCCTTTTTCCCCTTCAGTACCAGCAGTCTGTTTTTCCTGTTGACCTTAATAACCCTCACTCCTCCTAACTTCAAGTGTAACGTTGACCCCTTCTAACAACCACTTAATGTTAGGGAGGCCTACTCTGTGCACAAAATGTTATCTCTAGCTATACCAACCACTTACATCATTACCAAGATGACTTCTATCCCTACCTATGACCTCCTGGTCTCTCTGTCTTATCTACCCACACAAACACAAGTCCCCCCATCCTGGAAACATTCACTTCCTGAATGCACCTTGGTGTCCTGATTGGGTGACATGCTCATTTTGGGTCTTCTTCTTAAAACCCCTGCCACATGCAAATACCACATACAGTCTCTTATCTGGTTTACTGCAATATTCCACTCTACCATATAGTTTAATATGTTGACTATTAATTCTCTTGCTCCATTCATAGTGAAATGAGGAGGTTTCAAACTCTGGTCTATATTACCCCGCCAAAAAATCTTTACAGCAAACACCACATCATTGACACATATTCAGCGAAATTGACTTCTGTGATTTGCTAAATACTTACTGGGCAAAGACATAGTTGGCCAACTACACATTTTGCCCTTTTCTCCACTGTAGTGGAATCTCGGATTTGGTATATTTAGTTAGGGGGGTGGGGAGTGCAACCCCCTCACATGGGTCGGTTTGGTTTAGCTAGATTTAATTCCTTTTGGTTGCAGAGCAAGTATTTGTTTGCTCTTTAATTATTCAGTGAATCACAGAAGTGAATTTTGCTGAGTACGTGTCAACTTAGTGGTGTTCGCTGTAAAGGTTTTTCAGCAGTGTACTATAGACCCTTCAAACTCCACCTCTTCCAAAGGCTTCCTACATGTAAATAATTCATGCACCTGTTTGCCTTATATTGACATCATTCTCATGTCCTGGCATTCATGATGAGTCTCTATTCCTCATTCGAATAAAGCATCCTCCCCTCTTTTAATGTGAAAATGAACAATCCTGTCACTGCAAAGCAAATGCATTCACAGTCCACAGCAGACATTCATGACTTTATGACCAAAACAAAGAAAATTAAAATTTTCAGAAACATTATGTCATTAGTACTTTTCAACTCCATTTATGCAAAAATGCGCAAACTATTTAACACAATGTACATTGGTGCAGACCGTAATAAATAGAAAATAACAAATAAATATGAATAGTATTGAGAATGCTTACTAGAAATCTCAGAAACATATAATATTAGTTCCTGCCTTTAAACAGCTCTGTCCCAACCAGTGCAAAGGTAATATGTCTGGAAGTTCTCAGGAAGGCAGGTGTCTGTTTCATCTTAACACAGTATAGCATTCCCCAGATTATTACCTCTTAAATATTATCTCAGAAACAGTTAAAACAAAACTTAATCTTGGGTAAACATGCATTTGATCTTGTGTCCCCAAAAGGTGTGTGTGGTGTTACTCATTCCCTTTTTATCTACTTCTGCAGCTAGAACAAGTGGGGAGGTTTACTGACCACTGCTTGGGATACCAAGTGGAGGTTTACTGACCACTGCTTGAGATACCAAGTGGAGGTTTAATGACCACTGCTTGGGATACCAAGGGGAGGTTTACTGACCACTGCTTGGGATGCCACACTAATTCAGCAACCACTCTCTCATCTTCTTTAACCCAAAGCACCGACCCTGTTAAGTTGGGCCTACAACTACTAAGGTTCCACAGGCAAAAACATTCTCCTCTGACCTCATAGAAGTCACCTCACAAAGAAGTAACAGGCAAAAAGATGAGAGCCACACAATAAAAGCTTTTGCTTACACTGCATCCTTAGTATTCATTGTCAATGGATGAATCTTTATAGGTTAGTCTGGCAATGTAAGCATCACCTTTCTAATTAGATTCTCTAGTTTTGGGTTTTGCCAGCTAAGAATTTTCTATCCTGGCTAGATCTGTTTTTCCATTATGACTTGATTTCTTGAAGTCATCTAAATAACCCATGTCCACATCAGCATGTATGTTCCTAGTCATGTCCCATGACTTAAAAAAACTTTTACTTCTGTGTATTTGTGGGGCTGTCTGAGGGGGAAGGTTAGATTCATAACTTGGGGGCATGATCTTCATATGACGCTTCGCAGTCATATGTCCCTGTCTTTCCTGAGCTGTGGCTGCCTACCTGCCCCTATCATCAAAGCCAGTTGCCAGCTCCCATCTCATCCTTATAAAAGAATCAATTTTTTTTCAAAAGAATAATAGGGCAGTCACCTTATAATCAAGTGCAGAAGCTGGAACTACCAGTGTTACTGCCGTGCCTTCTAGTTTAATATTTTAGCTTAGGGGACATTCCTTGTTCAGCATCTGTTAGTCTCCATTGAGAAATTTCATGTCTGCAAACTCCTTAATTGTCTAAATTGAGACTTCTTAGCTCCACCACTCTCCATAGCAAGCAAACCCTGGACCTGTATGAATTTATTCTTCAAACTAAATGCCTGGTTCCCACTACTGTGGAACACCTGGACACTCTTTTAGCTCTATCTTCTTGGGGATCAAACCTTTTGGATTGGCTGTTATTAAATTACTCCTCAAGAAATACGCATGCTTGCTTCCCATCCACATCTTCCAGTAAGCCATGCAAGTTTTCCAGGCATGTTCTACATTCCAAATCCTCCTGATGATCTTTAATTTAATTTCCCTCCTTACTTGACAGAACTGGGAATGATGGGGGTTCAAACAAATCTTAAGATTGGAAAAGATAATTTAGTCATTTCTTGTACATGTTTAACTACGGTCACCAGGTTCTGTAGGCCATCAGTCAGATTTGCCTGTCTAATTGCAGATATTTAATTTCACTAGTGTCTGATGAGTGTTTTCTTTTATTACTGCCTGTAAGGGACTCCAATTTTGAAATTCAATAGATATATCACATAAATGATCTTGCCTCGCTGTTTCTGTCTTTAACGCCATTCATAACTACAGACTCCTTTCACTTGTACAGCTAAGTCATCAGGCAGCCATATCACTTAGGATCAACAATACCAACTTGTTAAAGGAGACCTTGACAGGAGTGTCCTCACAGACATGGCCGGAACTTCATTAAGGTCATTAACTTGGTGCATGGAATGGGACAGGACAAAGGCTGGAGAGTTTGATTACTGCATGGTTGAATGATAGGACACCTGAGGTTAAGGTGAGATGAAAGGTGTGAGGAGTTAGAATGGTGACCAGTACAGAACTGTTGCGGTCTGTCATGGGTCCAGTACTAGACATTGTGTTTGTGTTTCAGACATTATCTGAGGGAAAAGAGAACAAAATCATCGTGTCTAACAACACAAGCATGGCTTCCACAGTGAAAGATGAAGGAACTCGGCTAAAGTAGAATATGGAAAGCATGGCCGAATAACAGAAAAGTGAGAGCTGACATTCAGATTCGGAAAATGCAAAACACTGCACCCTTGCAGTAAAGTATCAGCCTGGTGCACAGCAGCTGATGTGAAAAGAACAGGCAAAGTATCTAAGATGTTCAGATCCAGAATGGAGTACCACAAACAGAGTGATGGGATGGGGGTATCAGTCTGCAGAATGCTGGGGTATATCATTAGGGGGGAGAGACACTAGAAGTAAGGAAATAGATTCCACTCTGCAGGTCCCTGGTCAGACTACACCTTGAAAGGAGTGTGAGTTCTGGAAGCAAAGGAAAAGGGCATTAGCCTGCTCTAAGTAATCCAGAGGAAATTCACTGGAACAATCTGTAGACTGGGAAGGAAAGGCTACTATCCGAGACTAGTGAAGCTGGAGGTCATCAGGGCAGAGAGACATGATGCTGGCAGACAGGATCTTGTTCGAGAGGCATGACGGATCATCCTGAACATGAAGAATAGAGGAAGAGGTAGTAACAGGCTCAAGCTGCAGAAGTCAGATAGAGATTAACTACTTCCTGATTCTCAAAATGCACTTATTTCAGAAGTATAGTAGACCAATGAAATGGATAACCAGCTTGGATTATTGAGAGTGAGAGAATCCATACAGCATTCAGTAGGGCATGCAAGTGGTATAGAAAGTAGATACAGAAAATAATTGTGGAGTGGATGTAGAATATGATATACAGTTAAAAGGCAGATTAGGTAGGTTTATCATCCCCCTCTAATTTCTCCAAATCATTTGGGTTTCCAGTACCATATCAGGAATGGACCCCATTCCTAAGTCAAAGTATGATTAAAGTACATGAAATTAGTATTGTTTCAGTCTTTGATGTCAGCCAAAGTGCTCTTCACAGCACCCGTAATGTGCCCAGTAATGACTCCTTCTGCGATTCGTATTGGGTTACATGTATTGGTAACATATCTAAATACGATTGTAGATTATTTTTTATAAGACCCATTGCTTCTACTGCTATTGGAACTGTCTGGGTATCTTTTTTCCACACTGCTCTCATTTCTGCCTGCAGATCCTGATATTTTATGACTTTGTGTCTCTCTGTACA
This sequence comes from Protopterus annectens, assembly GCF_019279795.1. NCBI lineage: Eukaryota > Metazoa > Chordata > Ceratodontiformes > Protopteridae > Protopterus > Protopterus annectens. The sequence goes on along the minus strand of NC_056747.1, from coordinate 177,227,144 downwards.
CAACACACTGCAGTCACTGGGTGTGGCGATTTCAATGATCAGTGCTACTTTTGTCTTCTTTTCATGGACCACTATATCTGGTTTTCTAGCGTCTGTCTTTTGAACTGTTGGTAATGGGTGATCCCATGTGATATAAACTTCATCATTTTCTATGATGCTTTGTGGCTCATGTTTCCAGTATTTTTCAGCCACTTCAGTATTATAATGTTTGCACAATTCCCAGTGCAACAGTCTTGCCACATTATTATGCCTTTCAGTATACAGTCCTTCTGCCATTAGTATGTCATACCCAGGAACAAGGTGTGCGACTGCACTGAACAAAACCTAAATTTGTCTGTTTCTCCCACATGTTCAATGGACTTTGTAAACCAACATGTATATAGCCCGCTGTCTTGGGCCGCCAATATTAACCTTTCATCTGTTGGTTTGGATTCACCTCTCTTTAACCATTCCTGCATTCGTTCCTGATCAACATGAGGTTCTTCCGGAAGTTTTCTTTACTTGCAACTATGTTTATGCATTTTCCACATTTCTTGCTTTAGCATCTGGCCCTTCACCTTATATTGTTTCTTTTGTTTTTTGGCACATTCAGTTGCTGCCTGATTTTTATCTACTTCTGGTTTTATTTCCATTCCTGCTTGATGCTGATACGTTTCTGCTAGATTAAGCAGAGAAGTCATCTTTGATTTATTCTCCTTGTGTTTCAAAACTTTCGCTATGAGTCTTGTGAGGTCAGCAGATGTGTATTTAGTCCCATGATTGCAGATCTATAAATGTTATCAGTTTCAAGGAGGCCCAACCCTCCTTCAGAACAGGGAATATATAATCTTGGTATGCACTGATTTTTATAAATCATCTGGTGAGCATGAAGTATCCTTCTTGTTTTCCTGTCTAATCTATCCAACACATTTTGGGGCTAGTCATTGGTTTATAGCTTGGATTTTGTTCCTAGATGTCAGTGCTGTTTTCAGGATTAATTTAAGTCTTCTAAAGAATTCCTTACCAAGTTTTATTCTCATTTGTAAAGCAACAACCACTGACCAAGTGCCAAACAGTCACAATTCAAAAGGAAAAAGCACTCAGATAGCTGCTGCTCGCCCACAAACTTCTTTAATAACACAGCACAGCACACCCAGTAAAAAAAAAAAAAAAAACATTAAAAAAGTTTCCTGAGGAATATGTTAGGTTTAATACCTATGTACAAAAATGAATGAATGAATAAATAAATACATACATAGATACATAAATAGGGTGCTAGGTCACCCTATACTTTAGCTGCTCTTAATTTCAATACAGGTGCAAGGGAGACCATCTCATTAAGCCCTGGACATTTGTTTTCCTCAAGGACCAACTGCCAGTACACTTCTCGATATTCAATTTGTGTCTCCCATGGTCCCCACGAATATCCATCTGGATTTCTTCTAGCACAAAAAATATAAAAGTAGCCTCTTTGCATGTCAAAGTATGTTTATATAGGGCATTCCTATTATTACTCTTTTTAATGTCATAACTGTGCTCATATATTCTTCTTTTTAAGCACCTTCCGGTCTTTCCTACAGGAGGAGTGGGATAAATTTAGCAAACTATCAGATTTGAATATTGAACTGAACTACCCCCTAAAATTTGTATTCAGGAAAGGTAAAAGTATTAAAAATATTTTGGAGAAGAAGGGCACAGAAAAAAGATCTAAAAGAGTAGGGACATATAAATGTGGTGCTTGTCCACAATACCCTTTTATTATTAACAAATCAGATGTTTATATCCCTAGTAGAAATAGATGCATTAGTGCAAAATGTTATTCTAACTGTGACTCTAAAGGGTTAGTATATTTGGCCTTATGTGGAAAATGTGACAGTTTTTATGTATGTTTTCTATGAGCCAAATTATAACCATGGCCTAAGCTGTTAAGTAAACAGCTTAATTGGTTAATGGCAAGGCAGAATAGCAATGGTGACAGAGAGTCACCCTGGAATATCCCCCTTTGAATTTTTATCCCTGGGATAATAATTTGTCCTTTATCATGGCTTAATTGCAAAGTGATCTGTCACTGTTTCATGGTCACTGTAATGTAATCAATCAGTGTAAGATGTATCGTATACATTATTAAGCACTCTTTTATCTATGAATGTGGGGATACTATCAGATGCTTTTTTTTGTAGTCAATCCATACCATACTTAGATTCTTCCCCTTTTACAGTTCTCCACTATGACTTTATTTAACAACAAATGATCCTTTGTTCCATATGATTTTCTTTTATTGCCCTTTTGTTCTACTGCCATAATTGAGTTTTTTTCTAAATGACTATAAACTCTGTCAGCATCAGTTCTTGTGTATAGTTTATATATCGTTGGAAGGGAAGTTATTGGTCTATAATTTTTAAAGTAGCTTGCAGGTTCATTCTTCAGTAGGAGCATTGTTTTTAACCAGGTTGGTGTCTGTTCAGGATGCACATTTAAATGGTTCTTACTTGTGGTTAAATCTTCTTACAAAGATGTTAATACTTTTAACCAAAAGTTAGGTACTGCATCTGGGCCTGGGGTTTTCCATTAGAAGCTTTTCTTAACTTTGTTTCAGTCTCACTGGCTGTTACTTCATCCTATTTCATAGCCTGTACCTCTAAACAACTTATTCTTTCATTTACTTTTTCTATCCATTTAGCATCTTTATGTACCACAGGAACTTCATAGATACTTATCCAAAATGTATTTATTGCTTCTTTTTTGGCGGTTCAATTCCTTTTACTTTGTTTCCCAATTCTCTATAAAACCTTTTTGGGTCATCAATAAACTGCTTATTTTATACTCTTCCTTTATATTTATCTGTGTATCTTCTAAGTTTGTCCACCTGTGCTGAAATTTTTAGTTTGTTATTTGTGATAGTGCATGATAAATCCTGGTCTGTTCTAATACTACATTGCTTTTATCACATCTATCTTTCTTAGTATTTTTGTTGATCTATTCCCTCTTCTATACTCTTCTAACAGTGACACTTATTATCTTAATTACTTTATAGCTTTCACTGTTCAATACTTCCATGATATTATTCGATTTCTCCCCTTCCTTTCCCTCACTACCCTGTGTTCTTGTGGTAGAACTTTATAAGTTATTAATGTAGCTGCAACATAATATATCCTGTTTACTTCTGTTATATTGCATGGATCTGTACTAACAGTCCTAATTACTGTGTTCATTTGTTTTATCAGACTTCTGATTTTTTGGGTTTTATTGATCTTCTGCAGTTTATTTCTTTCATTGATCTTAATATATCTATGTCTATTATGCCAAGCAACTCTTCTCTTAGCTTATTTTCTTCCAAAGTGAGGGCACATCCCTTGTTTTGCATTTCCTGCGGGCATTCTATAGAAAGTTCTATATTATCTTCTTGTGGCACATTCTCTTTAATTTCATCCTGTGCCATCCGTTGCTCTGTCATATGGGAACTCACTGGCCTATCACTCCTCAACATTGACTGCATCAGAGTTTCCACAGTTTCCTGTTCCTTCCCTTGCTGTCTAGCTTCAAGTGAATGTTTACACTGGTTTCCCATGGAAGGCTCCAAAATATCTTGATATGGCACCTAACCAATTGCTTCCTGTTCCACTTGTTTCTCCTTAATTTGGATGTCCATTGCTCTATCCTGTTGTGGTGCTTTCTGAATTAGATTTTCTACACTGAATCCTTCACTTTGCAGGTACTCCATAACCTCGGTTTCTATTTCATTAACTTCTCCATTAGTAATCTCCTTTTCTGCTTTTCCTCTTTGTCTTCTTATTTTTTTGTATTGTAAAGTTTTCCATGTCTGCATCCCTTCCTGTATTTGTCTTCAAATATCTTTGGTGCTACTCTTTTTGTATTGGTTAGTTTTGCTTTCTCCTTTGCATAAATATTACATCATATTAAATCTCTTTCTTTCCCCATGTCCATATTTCTTCTTCAGATGTCTCCTGATCTTCCTGCTTCTCCTTACTTTGGGGACTCACTCCATCCTACTGTGATGTAACCTGTGTTCGATCTTCTACACCAAACCCTTCACTTCGCAAGCACTCCATAACTTCAACTTCTATTTTTTAACTTTTACTTTACTAATTTTATTTTCTACGTTCCTTCTTACTGATATTCTTTTTTTATTCCGAAGTTTTCCATATCCGGATGCCTTTGCCCGTATTTTGCTTCGAATATCTTTGAGGCTGCCTCCTTTATATTGATTAATTTAGCTTTCTCATTTGCATAAATATTGTACCATATCAAATCTCTATTTCTTTCTCATGTCCATATTTCTTTTTTATACTTTAATAAGTAACAATACATAATTTCTTTCTTTTCCTCAATAGTCCACTTATTTTGAGAATTCTACAATATCAACTTTTCGAGTCTTGGCACCAGTGTGCCTACCAGGATTAGATACTTATTTATCCTGGGTCTTGTGCACCCGGATCTCTTTTTTTAGCTTTTAACCTCCTTCTGTCCATGATATATGCTATAGAAATACAGATATATATCAGTGTCACTGTGGTGACATTTTGTGAAAAACAGGGTCCACCTCACTAATGTACTCACCAAGACTTGAGGATGAATTCATTTTCAGCAATACTATCCCTTGCTTGCTGACTTATCTCTCTATTCAGACCCTCTACCATGAGTAAGATACTATGTAATGTAAACATTCTTTCACTGAGAGGAGAGAAGACAATACTGAAGAGTAGTAGTACAGTGCACATCAACAGAAACATTCAAAAAGTGGATGAAGAAAATAAACATCTGAAAACATTTAATGGGGGGCTTAAGGTAGCCTTTTCTATATGGTGTACTTTATCTGTTCAAATGCAATCAATATTCATAAAGCTTGCACATGCAAAAGTAGCCTTATGTTCAGTATGGCTGGGGTTTTATACTGGGAATCCAGGAACTTAAAAACAGTATATATGAAAAAAAAAACATGAATAAATGAAGTCAAATTATGTATATACAAATTAGGGTATTTAAAATATCATATTGGCAAGTTTAAAGGACATGATTTATTTTTATTTGGTAAATCAAGTGGGGATGTTAATCATTCTGAGTTGAGAGAATATCGGTGCCATACTTTTTTATAAGCCCAAATGATAGGAGATGTAAATGTGTGTTACAGTTTTAAGTTATTCTCAAAAACAGGCATTAAGAACTTAAAAAATTATGTTTGTGGTCGCCACGCGCATTAGAAGTAAAACTTCTGTCAGGAAGTGGGAAAATGTACTTCATTATTTATGAGTGTTGATATATGCCAGAGGTGTTACTGTTTTGTAAAAGTATGTACATTTTTGCACTTCCTGACAGCAGTTTCACTTCTAACATGCATGGCTGCTGCGCACATAAATATTTTTCTTCTGAGTAGCACCAGTTCATTGATCTTCATAGGGCGTTTGATGACCTTGCCACAGTTTTGGGACACAGCTTGCAAAAGCAAGAACATTCTCTGCCATAAAATGTATACTGAGCAATATGATTTACTTAAGCATGCTTTGTCTGAACAAGAAGTACAAAGCTGTGTATGGTAATATTTGATAGACTGTAATCACAATGATTTACCAGAGAATCCAAACTAATGAGAGGGGCAGGTTGAAGATATGAGGTAACATTATGGACAGTCTGCAAAATCAGGAAATGTTGAGAAGTTTATTTCACATTTTTTCAGTTGCCGATGGTAGAGCAGTGCACTTCTCAAATGAATGCATATAACAGCATTTACTGTCACTGCTGAAGCATTTGTTGTTGCTATTTAACTTTAGCCAGCTGCTTTTTACATTAGTGACCTGCACCTGGATAAAATTAAATAGCAACAACAAACACTTCAGTGGTGACCGTGAATGTAGTTATATGCATTCTTTTGAGAAGTGCACTGCTTTCTGATGAGACCTTTTCTTTATTCTACACTCTGTGATTTACCAGGAAATCACAATTTTGTGAGGGGTAGAGCGAACATCTGAGGCAAAATCGACAACATACTGCAAAACAGAACCTTGTATAAAGCAGAGTAGTTTTATTGAGCACAGAGAGTACTGAAACAAATCCATCGTACAGAGGCATATAGACAACTTTAACTTTTACAGACTTTCGATTTCCTAAAAACCCCGAGTTCGATTGCTAACAGTCTGAGTTTCATCTAGTTGCTTTAGCAAAAAAATAATAAAGAACTAAAATGAAAAGAATTGCAAAAAAAAAGATGCAGAGAGAATGTTGGCAATCTTACCACATCAAGAGCTACATGTGATTAAAGCAGGTATGCCTCCCAAGCTAATATCCCTATCATTAATCTGAAATGGAAAATAACTAAACTCTCAGTGCAAGTGGTATACAAGTGTCTGCTTGTTGCAGGCATACTACCTTCAATGAGTAGTTGTTCCTGTGTGTAGAATAGTGCCACCGTTGGGCAGAGTCTCACTTCCATTTCACTTTTCGTTTCACTCCGAACTTGCACTCCTGCACCTAAAGAAGTTTCACTGTAAAAAACAACATTCATTTTACTATTTGTCTTAATATTGCTTGTAGTTAAAATCTATTTGATATATGGTAAACAGTGTGAGTGATATAGAAAAGTGTGTGTGTGTGTGTGTGTGTGTGTGTGTGTGTGTGTGTGTGTGTGTGTGTGCGTGCGTGTGTGTGTGATTTCAAATACATTGGAGCAATGATTAATTGGTGGGCTTAAAAAATAGACCTTTATAAAATCCACTGCCATAAAATGTGAGGTTAAATACAGGATGCTTCACTTCAAAAGAGTGCTCCATTTAAAAGTTCACTACAGTCTCAAGACAGTCCATTAAAACACACACTCTTAGCTTTAAAATAACTTTTGTGTAGGGAAAAGTGATAAAAACATCAGTAAATATTAGGAGATGAAAGATTATTTCCACCCCCCACCCCCCAAATGGACTTATCTAACCAGCAAAGGAAAGCCGAAGTCGAGCATCTATTCTTCAAAAGCCTCAGAGGTGCTACTTTTTGGCATCAGTAAAGCTGTGGAGGGTTTCGCGCCCAAACTTGTCTTCTAGTTAGCTCAGTTTGAGCTACCTGACATATAATCCATATAGATAAGGCTTCTGCAGCAGTGATCAATATGAAAAACATCAAGTTAAAATGCAGGACTGATATTCCATTTTTAGTTTACCAACCCCTGTACAGGCTGCCTAAAGAAGTTGCACTTCAAAAAATCAATGATCAAGGTATTAAAACAATGCAAGAACAACAAAACATTTGTTGACTGGAAATACTCAAATGTGAAATCTTATTGATAATGTGTTTACAGCATTAGTATTCTGGTTATGAGTAATAATAAATCTTGTAAAATTATTATTGGGAACATCCCGCTAGTAGCCTTCTTACTCTTACAATCTGAAAGATAACTATGTGTTGCATCATTTTGTTGGCCCTGAATGATATTTTTCTTTATTCTATAAATATCACTCTTATTCTATCCCCTAGAAGAGAAATCTGTTGCAGTATTATCTAGCTGTGACGTCACTCGTGTGTCATCAGTATGCGACCTAGTAACATGCTTCATTTGACTTCTTGCCATATTTGTAAACACAATCGGAGGATGCATACTTGTCCATTGCAAGGGTCGGGCTACTAAACGCGATGTTCCCATTAATAAATTTACAAGATGTATGCTTACTTATAACTTAAATATTGCACATTATCAATAAGTATTGGCCAGTAATGTCAGCAATACCTGAAATGAAATAAGATAAAAAAATAAATAAACCTACTTTTGGTTATAAAAGATGTAATAATTTAAAAGAGAAGTTATGTTATGAAGACCATCCTAAAAGTAGTATGTTCTTTATAACCAATAAAACAGGAACTTATACATGCAATAAATGTGTACATTGTGTGAACATTAATACAGAGAAGAATTTTATACATCCTGTCACAAAAAAGATATTTAATATCTATACATCTGGGAATTGTGATACAAGAAATGTTATTTATCTAGCTACATGTCAAATCTGTGCAGAATATTATGTTGGTAAGACCAACAGTAGACTAAAAGACTGTATCAGTAGCCATCTGTCAGAGGTTAATAGGAAGATAAATTCTAATGCACTTTATAAACATATTGAACATTCTGGTGCAACACACTATTTTAAATCCATGATTTTATTTAAGTTAGATGATTCCATACAGGGTGGTGACTTAGTTCAAAATACTGAACCGGAGGAGTTTAAATGAATATTAAGACTGAAAGTACACATTTCACCAGGCTTGAATGAAACTGTATCTTTAAAACCTCTGTTACAAGAACTACATCAGAGGGTTTGATTTGTCATGTGATTTGTTTTAGCTTTTTTACTTGATTTTGGTATTTAAGCCTATTTTCGATTTTCTTTGTATGCCTGAAGAAGCTTTTAAGTGAAACTGCATAGAGTTGCACAATAAAGTTGATTTACTTGAGCTTTTATGCCTCAGTATTTTTAGTGCTTTTGTGGTTCCAGTGGATTGTATTTATACATTTTTGCCTTCTTATTTCCACTGGATTAGCCACCGGTATACAAATAATTTTATCAAATGTTTTTTTGTATATGATTGCATTGAGATTAGACCCTAATTGCTGTGGGATCAGGTGGAATCTCTAAGATAAAGTGTACAGGACAAGTCAAGGTTTTGCAATCACATTCTGTTAAAAGAGAAGGACAAGAGCCCACATGCTTATATCAACAGGTATAAGCACCACAGAAAGACCATACAGAGAGTTTGAGATGCAAATCTAATCCTTGGTCATTCTGCAGACCATCAACAATGAGATACTAAAGCGTCATAGAAAAAGAAATCAGTTTTCAGTCACCAACTAGCTACTAACAGAATGTATTAGGAGTTGCATAGATCTTGTCCTTAACAGTATTCAGTAGTTGATTTAAGCATGTGTAATAGTTCGACACAAAAATGTACACATGATCTCAGAATCAGGAGTTTCCCGTAGATGGTTTATTTAGTGAAAAGAATGGAAAAATAAGACTTAATGATGAAATAGACTCCCAGTTCAAGATAGCCATTAACATTCTACATGCATAAACCAAGACCTGTCACACCACATGCTCCATCAGTACCAGTTTGGGCTGCTGTTTTGTTTTTAAAGTTAACAGTAACTTGCGGAACGTTTTGCTAAAATTAAGTCAAAGCGTTTTGTGTACATGATGGATGAAGCAGGAGTAGCTATCCCTAATCTGATGGTGGAATTCTGCTGTATTAAAAAAAGGACAAGCAGCTGGTTACCAGCTTCTTTACAAATTTCTGGTGCTCTGTTGATTCAAAAAGCAGCAACAAAATGGATTATCATAAGATCAACCCAGCTTCCAATGAGTGCTCTTCATTTTTCTCTCCAATCCAGTGTTCGGGAGCGAGATGCTGTGTGAGTGCGAGCAAGCTTGCTTGTGTGTGTTGGGTTATTATTTTAAAAGTTATGTGTTTTTTAGCTTCCTTGCACCAGACTCACTCTGACATGACAAATGACCTTACTGCATAACCCATTAAACCACTTTACCAAAATGTGAGACACATTGCGTGATAAGTCGACAAACTATGTGACACAAGATAAAATGTGATACTGCAAGCAAGTGCAAAACACAGTAAAAGCAAATGTAGCAATGACTTTCACTTTTTGCAGCTTATGGAGCTTCATATAACCTGTGATGATGCCCAAGAATGTTTTTCTCCCTTTTCCAAGAGTACATATGTAGGTGCTGGAGTTTGTCTGCATGTGTGTGTGCGTGTGTGTGTGTGTGTGTGTGTGTGTGTGTGTGTGTGTGTGTGTTTTTATGACCATCAGAGTGTCCTGTTTTGAGTTGTGACCTCCAAAGGTTTCAGACATTTTGGGTTGATTAATTGTGCATCCATTGCATGAGATCACAATTATAAATAGTAGATCCTATAAATTATGCTGAATTTGTGCTTCTAAATTTCATTAAAATTATGGAAAAGTGGCATCTGTCAGTAGTACTGTGAAGCTTAAAAGACAATAAAATGACTGTCATACTGCATAATGTGGCTCTTGAAAGCAAATATCCGTAGCTTGTTTTACTTTTCTTCTTACTCTGAATGAGACGATTCGTACTTAGAAATGTTAGTGAGCTGGATGAGATGATCGATAATGGATGTGATATTAACTACGGGGGGTTATTTCATTAACAGTTTGTCTGTAGTTTCTTGATGGGGTAAAGGGCACAATATGAGAAAAGTTTGCCAGGTGTTACTCTGCAACTAGTGAAAAAACTGAAAGAGAAAAAAAAATCTCTGGGGATATGCGTGATTTGCAGCCTGCACTCCAATTGCTACCCAATTCTATTCTTACCAGTTTGAGCGGTGCTTCAATTTCCTCACAAGTTTTGACAGTTTTCATATTTTTTGCAGGACACAAGTTCCCAAATAAGGTGTAAGGATGTATGAATTAAAGCAAATGGTTTCATGTTTTTGTGTGTTTGTGTGTGTGTGTGTGTGTGTGTGTGTGTGTGTGTGGTGGAGTTTGAGTTGGAAGTCGCACTACCTCTGTATAAGACAAACTCTCACTATGTGCCTGGCGCTGTGGGCAGAGTCTGAGTTCTGTTTCCATTTCACTCCGAACTCACACTACTGTGCCTTAAGAGGTTTCACTTCAATATTCATGTTGATTGCATATGGAATGATCAACTATGTTGCTTATGTACAAGATATATTGACATTGATGGCATTTTGTCTGACAAAATAAGCCATGAACAAAACCTAATAAGTCTTGAATTGAAAGCATTATTTGGTAACTTGCTTCCAGTTGTTTATTTCAATTTCTTAGTGTCATTAGTTGCATGTAGTACATTTACACTTCAGTGAAGAACTAGCTAATGTAGCCTGTCATTTTGCGCAGTTAAGACTGTGAGCTGTTCTTCCTGTGGTACAGGGTTTGATTCCTTCATGTGTAATGTATGGCCTTGAAGAAGTCATTTAATCAGACAGTGCTTTGCGGTAACTGGGAATTTTGGCCAGGCTCCTCAATTTTCCCCTGGACTGCATGCCTAGTCACTACCTACCTATTGAATCAAAAGCTTTGTTTAATAACCTGTGTTTACAGTTATTCATTTTTGACTATTATTAGATGTCTGTGGTATGTCTACACCTCAGTGAATGAATGCTGATTTTGAGGCCATGCAAAAAGACACATTGAAAAAAGTCACCAAGAGAATCAGGGGTATGGAAGAGAGAGTTACAGAGACTAGAAAAACTGAAACTCATTTTCCTGGAGACCAGTAGAGTAGAGTTGAGGAGATATGCAATGGGTTCACAGGATAATATCGGGAGGATGTGAAGGGAGCAACTGCTTAGCAGTGTGCTCAGCCTACTCAGGTTGAAATTTTTTGACTCCCAGGTATACACGGTCTGTTTGGAACATCAGGATCATTTATCATTGGTCAGTGTTGTGTAATTGACATCTCGACATACTTTGGAAATATTATTTAGGGTATTTTTGCATATGAAAACACGTGAAGCAAGACTGATGGAATTACAAGTACATAAATCTATTGTGTGTGTTGCAGTTTAACTCTGATATGAATCCTTTAGAGAGGACACATGTACATTGACTGAGTAGCATGCTCTTAATGCTTAAACATCTGCATTGTTCATGTTAAACTCGTTGCATCTACTTCGTAATAAGAGAAATGAGACAAATGCTGTATGGTGTATTACAATGGGTGACATCAGTCTTAGGAGTAGAAAAATGCACCAATCAAACAGTATGTTAACAAATGTCACTGAGTAAACAGCAAAATACTCTGCAAAAACTGCTTTGAATTACAACTGCTGTGCTGTAACCAATATAGCCCATTGACAAGTCATGTACTGAATCCAAGAAATAATACTTGAATATTGTGAAACTACATATTTCGGCATGTAATAGTTGTCACAGATCTGTAAAATGCATACAGTATCCATCTGAGCCATGACTACAGTTTCACTTACTGTGCCCACCACATACTTAACTGAGATCTACTTACTGTACCCACCACACACTGCACTGAGTTATACTTGCTGTACTTAACATACACTGCATTGAGTTATACTTATTGTACCCACAACATACTTATCTCCCATGTTTATTCATTTTGTCAGAGGGAGTACAATGATACCAGACAAAGTAAATTCACTTTGCAGTGCGTCTGCATTAATGCTTACATCTGGAAGTGAATAAAGTGAAACTTCAGACGGTGTGTGTAAATGCTACCGTAAGTAGTTATGGGAGATTATCTACCATGAGGGATTACTTATCCACTGCTCATCGATACAGTTAAAAGACGATAAGGCCATACATGAGCATTTGCCAGATATGAACTGTAGCTTGCATGCCACCATTAAGCAGAATGAATGTAACATTGCACTACAGACTTTATTCCTGCATGGCCATTTTCTAATTACCTTTACAGGAATTACATGCTTTATTATTTTGTTATATTTGGTAACCAGGAATACCATTTAGGAGGTTACATTTTCTTTAGTCACAGAATAAGTGATCAAACACAAACAAATTGCATAAATTCCAAAATAAAACGTTATAAAATTATTAGCAAAATTTGATAAACATTAAGCAACTTCTTAATAATGAGATTGTCAAGGGCAAATAGATTATCGAGGAGTTTGGTCCTTAATTTGTGCTGTCTTCAGATTTGTTTTTGAACTTTAGGACTACATCCCCTCTCTTAAGTGATGACCTGTGTTCATAAGGAGACTTTTACAATGACATAGGTTCAAATAGGGTCAGTATAATAGCACATGTGCCAAATGCCGCTCACAGTCCTAACAGGATATGTTATGACTTGCATGTGCATGAAAGTCATTTAGTGAGCAAACTCTAACCACTGTAGCATACCCAGCTACATGCAATATTGTGTTCTTCCATGATGGCCAATGGCAAATTTGGATATCTTATTACATTTCTGCTTTGGGAGAGGTGGAGATAGCCAAGTAAAGAGATGCGTACAGCAGATTTATGACAAACCATCAAACAGACAGATTGTTGAAAGTCATATGATCGAAATCATATAATTGAACACTCAAAATATCAAAACAAAATCCAAATGAAAACAACATTCAAATACAACAGAAACAATGCTTTTGCAGGGGGAATCCCCCCATACCCCCACACCCCCTGATAATTATTTGTATCAGTTCCGACACTGCACTACAGCGGTGAAAAGGGTAAATTTCCTGATCTCTACTGTAACGTGATCTCAGTCAGAACAGTTTGACAGACTAAATTTTTCATCATATGGTTTTTGATCATATGACTTTTGACAATCTGTCCATATGATCATGTGATAGGAACCCGTACACAGCATAGAACGAAAGATAATAAAGATGAGTTTACTGTAGCGGCTCTAGCTTTATTAGTAAGAAAACAATAGGCTTTGTTTAACCTTCCAAGTTTCTCATTGGTTTGAGTAACAACATTTTTGACATGAACATCACATTTTACTGAATCTGTTGCATTGGTAGAGGGCGTCTTATCAATTGAAGGTGCAATATGTTTTGTAAAGGAAGAGACAGGGTCTGTGGTACAGACAGGCATTGTGAATTTAGGTGTAAACAGTGCACATTTAGTTTTTCTTACATTTAGGTGTTTAACTCAGTTCCTCAATCATTCTGAAATCTGGTGTTGACTATAACAAATGGCCACAGAGGTCAAAAGTGGTGCAATCAGCATACTAGATACGATTTTAACTATGACAGTGGTTACCATGTCTTTCATGAATAATTTCAAGAGATGGGGCCCCAGAACAGAGTCCAGTGGAGCTCAACATTCCCAGGCAGTGAGGCAAGATGATTCCATCCCATCTCATAACTTGTTCTGTTCTGATTAGAAAGTCAGTGGACAATTGGCAACCCTAAGGATTAGGTCATAATTATCTATCACTCTACAAGAGTCTCGCAAGCAATGTCAAAGGCCTTGGAAAGGATAAAAAAGAATTAAAAAAAAATTGTCAGGCTCTAATTGATCATATATCCAATAGGGAAGTTCCAGTACCAAGGTAAACCTTGAATCTGTGCTAAGTGTTAGAAAATATGATGGCATTTACCAGCACAATGAAGAGGAAAAAAGGCCAGTGATTTCTTAAAGCAGTTTATTAAAAGTCACAGTTCAACACAATCAGTCACTGCAAATGGATACAATTCCACAGACAAAGCCTTCCACAATAAAATCTTGTAATCCAAACTTTCAAAAGTACACGAACAGCAGCTGTAAAACAAACTCCTCTAGCGCCTTGGCTCTTCAGCCTTTACAGAGTATATCCTATCTTTTACTTTCCACTCTTAAATACTATAATTAAAAAAAAAATTAACCAACCACAACCCTTACACTCATTATCTTTTTAAAGGAAACGCTTCCAGTGACATTCCCTATTCAGTCCCTCTGCAATTAAGGTATTACATTTTAAAATCAAAATGGACTCCATTTTCCATAATTTCCTTTTTCTATCTAAATCATACACTTGTTGCACTTGCCCTAAAACTGTGGCTTGTAAACCTTCTATATTTCCATTATGACATTCCTTAATATGTGTTGCTACAGGGTTACAGGTACAGAATTTCAAAAAGATTGTCAGGGTCTAATTGAGCATATATCCAGTGGTAATCCAGTAGGGAAGTTCCAGTACCAAGGTAAACCTTGAATCTATGCTAAGTGTTAGAAACTATGATGGCATTTATTGTATATTGCTGGTGCAGATACTTCTCAATGCTGATACCAGTTGGCATAATGGTTAAGGTCTTCCTCTCCCATGCAAAAGGTACAATGTTTCAGCCTGTCTCTATGAGGCTTATCCCACCTACAAAAAACATGCTAAGTGCTTCCATCTCAAACTCACCAAAAAGAATGGAGCTGTGGGCAGCAACACAGACTCTACATGGTGCTCTGTAAGGAGAATAGTTGTATAAATTAATTGCTTTGGGCATCTGCTGTGGTGTGTGCTATCCTCATGATAGAACACGGATTACAGACAGCATGCCATGGCAGGGCTAGCCACTCAATGGTGTAAAATATAGATCTGAGTGATTTGCTTGTATTGATGAATGCTACCAAATGGACATGGGTATTTGCCAGTGATAAGAAGGTTGAGGAACCATCCTACTCCAATCTATGCCCCAGACCCATGCTAATATGGAAGGGTGTGTGTGTGTGTGTCCCTATTGGACAGTGTATGTCTACCATAAAACCAGCAGCCCTGGATCAATAAGCTACTGGATGACTGGTGTCCAGTTTCCAAGGTTGGGTTATCTGGGATAGCATGGTTGTACAAAAGGAGGACATAAAATCAAAAAACCTGCTAAACATGAACAAAGAATTGCTACACTCATTGTAGGTTCACTGATGGGATGCAGCTTGGAAGTGGATGACATGATGGTAAGGAGGAGGCTGGACATCCTATAAATCCAGAAGACAAGATGGAAGGACAGTGCAGCAAAGCCGCTTGGCTTGGGATTTATAATCTACTACTCAGGAGGAGGACAGGCTAAAAATTGTGTGGGGATTGTGATGAGGGAGAGGATTCAGAAGACAGTGAAGGATGTTACCAGAATTAGTGACAGACTCATGACAATCAGAGTCCAGCCTAATGATAGAACAGCATTCATAATCCCAGCCTATGCCCCTCAGCAGAGTTGTGATAGTGAGAAAGAGATGGTGTTCAGACAGCAGTTGCAGGACCTCCTAGACAATATGAATTGGTGTTAATGGTTAACTTGAATGCACATATCGGGACAGGCAGAACAGGATACGAGAACTGTCTGGGTCCACAAGGGTGGGGCAACAGGAATAAAGAAGGAGAGGCCATTCTAGATTTCCGTCTGGCACATAGCTTGAAAGTAGCCAACACGTGGTTGAGAAAGAGTGACAGTTACAAAATCACATGCAAGAATGACCAGCATGCAACTCAGGTAGACTTCCTACTAATAAGGAAAGGGTACTAGGGTAGGATCAGTGATTGGAAATTGTTCCCAATGAAACAGTCCTCCCACAGCATAAACCACTGGCTGCCATAATCAGCTGCAAGGAATGGCCAGAGAAGGCTCTTCAGTCAACAGAGACCAGGGTGAAGACCTGGAAGTTGAATGGAGAGAAAGTACAACAGCCCGAGGAATTACTCAGGGTTCTAGGACCACAAGAAGAAGAGGAAACAGGTGGGGATAAAGAAGAATGGCAGCGCCTCAAGACACCATGTGTGAGGTCGACAGAGTAAATTTGCACCTGAGCCAAGTATGGACATAAGGTACATAAGGAGAACTGGTGGTGGATGTCTGGAAGTCATCAAAAGAACAAAGGAGTGCAGGAAAAAGTGGGAGCTAGAAAAGAAGGACCAGCCTAGGAAGGAATACTGGTTGGCTAACAAAGAGGCTAAGACAGCAGTTGCAATAGCAAATAACAGGGCAGTTGTCAGTAGATGGCACAAAGAAACTATATCAAGTTGCAAGGCAAAGAGAGAAAGATAAAGATAGTCAAGACACTCTTCATAAGCGTTGCAAGCAACAACCTGCTCACCACTCCGAAAAACATTAAAAGCAGATGGAGGGAGTACTTCCACAGCTTCTGAATGAAGACAATCTCACAGAAGCTGTACTGCCTCAGACACAACCTATGAGAGAAGAGGGGGAGCCCACCACATAACAAAGTAAAATCAGAGGTTAGGAAAATGAAATCAGGGAAAGCAGCAGGCTTAGATGAGGTCACAGCAGATATGATAAAAATGTTGGGTAAGACAGGGAAGAAATGGCTCCTGAGGGTACTCATAGCAGTATGGAAAGAAAGGCATATTCCAGATGAGTGGAAAATAAGAATACTAGACTTAGTGTTCAAGAACAAAAGGGGACATTCACAACTGTGGGCAGTACAGAGGTACCAAACTCCTGTCACATTGCATGAACGGTCTGGAGTGAGTGAGTGATAAACAAATATGCAGAGCAGTAGAAAGTAAGATGGAACATGAGCAGTTTGGGTTTAGATCAGGATGCAGCACAACTGACCTGATGTTTGCAGTGAGACAGGTTGTTGAGAAGAAGCTAGAGAGGAGGAAAGAATCCAGCAGGGCATTCCTAGACTTAGAGAAAACATATGACAATGTCCTATGAAAGCTAATTTGGGAAGTCCTGTGGCAGTCTGAATCTCCAGGACTATTGGTCAGATTACTGCAGGCTATGTGCAAGGACTCAATGACTTAAGTAGAAACAGTGTTCGGCCTCACAGAGGGGTTCCTAGTGGGAGTGGGTGTACACCAGGGATCAGCTCTCAGCCCACTGCTGTCCATACAGGTGAAGGGTGACATTAGCAAACAGGTTGAATGGGACAGATTAACAAAGTTGCTATATGCAGGTGATGTGGCATTACAGGCCGATTCTGAGCAAGAACTTCAGCAAATGATAGGGGAATGGAATGCAAAACTGAAGGCACATGGGATGAAACTGAGTACAGATAAGACAGTTTTAATGGCAGCAAATAGTGGAGTTCAGAAGAAGCTGAGAACTGAGATAGAAGGGAAAATATTGGAACAGGTAACAGCTTCAAGTATTTGGATGGGGTGGTTGATGAGAATGGAAGTCTGAATGAGGAAGCCAAAGCTAGAATCAAATAGGCTTCAGCCAACTGGCCCAGTGTATCAGGTGTAGTATATGACAGAAGAACGCCATAAAAACTGAAACATAAGGTGTACAAGATTATGGCGTGAACGGTATTACTGTATGGTACAGAAACCTGGGCAGTAAAAGCAGAGCAGTTAAGGAAGCTAGAGGTGATGGAGATGAAGTACCTGAGAAGGGTGGTAGGATGCACACTGTGAGACAGATGAAGAAATGACTATATAAGAGCAGGAGCCAAAGTAGCTCCAATAGCAGAAAAGGTCAAAGAGAATAGATTACTGTGGTTCTGGTGCATGTGCAAAAATGTAGAAGACAATCTGGTGAAGATGATTTGGGGCAGGCAGGAAGAAGACAAGAAGAAACAAGGGCATCCAGCAAAGGCATGGATGGGTTGGGTGAGAGAAGACCTTGGAAAGTCAGGTATGAGTGTGGAAGAAGGCAAGAGAGTGGCATTGAACAGCAAGAGATAGTGAGAGTTGGCGTGAGAGTTGGCGTGACACCCTGACCCCATGTAGAAAATGGGAAAATGTAGGTTGATGATGATGATACTTCTCAAAGATTTTTGAGAGTAGTTAAAAGGAAACAATCAGTAGATATTTATTAAGACTAAAGATCCACCTTTATATAATGAGACTGAGTGATTTGAGATGGATGCATGATATGCTCCCATCTTTGCTGAGCTGTTGCTAAATTAGTCCCAATGGCACCAATCTCATCCATAAGCTGACAATCCCAACAAGAGGTTCTCAAAAGTTGACAACCAAGAAAAGTCCAAAGGGTTACATTAGCTCCTAGCCAGAGTTAATATTATGCCCACACTAAAAAGATATAAGCAGTTTAATTTATGAATCTATGATATCAATTGTGATTGTCTAAATGACTGCAGATACTGCCCCCTAACAACTGCACCATGCCTAAATGACTGCAGATAACTGCCCCCTAACAACTGTACCAGGTGCAGTCATTGTATTCACCCCACCACCCTACCTACCACTAGCTGCGGTACTGCTTCTGTGATAGACCACAGAATAATTGTAGGTGGAAGATAGCAGATTGTTTTAGCTGAGATTTTTAGAAACTCTTGGAGTAGATTGCCTAAAGCTGCTGGTTTACATTTAAGCTTTTTATGAATTTATACATCAGGTCATCAGTGACTGTATAGAGGGGGACATGGGACAAACAGGTAGAATGCGTTTGTAGGATGGGACATTCTAATACTGACATTACCGTATCATGGTCAAATGGGGCCCTAGACAAGCTAATGGATCAGGTCCGCCCCAGCACCCCCTGCAGCAGCAGCCCCTCCCCCACAGCCATTCCAGTGTCCCATTACTTGGCTATTTCTCCCCATTTAGCATAAACACTGTTCAACCTGTTGGCGTGCATACTATTTTATTCTTTACTTCTACAATGATTACAGATATGTGGATTTAATTCAAAACTTTTATTTCAGATATTATAGCACAAACATGGTTAGTCATTTGCTAAACAAAACAAAACAATACAGTCATACAAAAAAAAAAAACAGACAGTATTAACAGCAAAATTCTTTGCCCCTGAAACTCACATTCCTTGAAATGGCATTGAAATCCACATTCAAAAAAAATGCATCTGGCCAGTCGTGTATTAAGTTTACCTTTGGGCTGTTTTCAAGCCATAGGCTCCTTGCGCACATTTTTAGGACCATGCACACATAAATTGTCTTTGATTCACCTTCCTGATTGTATTAAATTATATCTCTTGTACAATACAGCACCACTTGTTAGTGTTGGTTTTAAATTTGTAGTTTTGAACATTTTTCCACTAAGCATTGAATAAAAACATATAAACCAATAATGACAAAACTGCCCATTTCAGATCATTTCAACCATAAAGCCCCTCAAACCTCTGTCATTACAATCCCCCAATTTCAGTGTTTCATCTACAAATTTAGTGTTTCCTGCCCTTGAAGAATAAATTGCCTACACTACATTTAAAAAATTGGTAAGCTGATAATATTGCAATAGGGAACGGATGGCAAACTGACAACAGGTTCATAGTTAAAAGTCATGTTTTCCAAAGGAGGACGCACACAGGAATGCACACTCCATGTACATCCTTTAAAAAAATTTAATGCATGCAGAGTGCTTTCTTGAAGAAATGTAAGTTTGTGGCAGCACCCTTGCCAGTGGGACCCCCAAAGCCAATGGGGGTCCTGCTGGACAGAGAAGAAATAAACCTGTATGTCAGAACATGCTGTAACTATTGAAATGAATATATTATAATACAGGATCCTGGAAAAGAAGAGGTTCATCTCAGTCCAGCTAACTTTGAAATATAGTCTGAAATTAAATTACCTGGTTTAGGCCATAAAGATTGCATCTTACAGTTCTGATTGCAGCCAGAGACAAAATGTCTGTTAAAACCAGGACTAGGAATCCTACTGTATTGTCCTTAACTGTGAACCAATTGCTACCCTCTAAGGATGAAAGTTTTTGAAATGGTTTTATAGCTTCCAGGTGCTATAACGCATCTTAGCAAAGCTCTATGTGTGTGTATGGTAACACATATGTGCTAGATTCTGGTTTATTTGCTAGTAAAGGGGTTAGTGTGGGAACCAGAAGTCAATTAGCCAGTTGTGTGTGATGTCATTCTGTAAGCCATCACTGAAATAATGCTTTAGTACTAGATGAGACAGAAGTCTCAGAGCAGTCTGTTATTGGAACTGACAAGACCATTTACCCAATTAATCTTGCCTTGCTTTAGTAAGTAACCAGGGAATAGTAATTCTTTAGATCAGTCAGGAAAATATAGTGAGTTAGTTAAGCACTGTTTTTCTGTATCTGTGTGAATCTATCCATCTGTGTTATTTTTCATATTTCCTATAATTGAAACTCTGATGTTTATTTCACTGTGGCTGGTCTTTTTAGAGAATATTTTAACTTTTGAGGGTACTTATATTTATTTATTTGGTGGCACTGTGGCCACTCCTGAAAGCCTTGCTGCATTGTTTATACATTACCATTTGTATTGATATTAATTTTACTCAGTATAATTGGGTACCCTTGTAAGAGTCTCAGAGTAGCTGGCTTTGGAGTGTTCTGGTGGCAGTGGAACTACATTATAATCTGGGCATAACTGGTAAATCTATGCCAGCCTTTCCCATGTGTTTGTGTGTGAAAATCAACTGTCAGAGTGTGTGTGTCAGCTACTTGGAGCAGGGACACAGAGCACTGGTTTCACAGAGAGGGTGGTGGAGGACTTGGCTTGGAACACTCAGTTGGGGACTCAATCTACAACTGTGTCAGTGGGGACTCTTATCTGGGGCCTGGTGAGAGATAGAGAAACCTAGCCCCAGAACGCGAGTGTGTTCCTTGTGTGCTTTTAAGGGAAATTGTACTTGGTGTTGAGAGCTGCATCTGAAAATACTGTGTGTATCCATTTTTGTCCCAAGTGAACATCCCCCACTGGTATCCATGGTGAGGATTGCTAGTCACTGGCCCAGGGCAGGGATGTCACATTTACCCTATCAATATTTACAAGTTCTTATTTGTTATCTAATTGTTACTCTATCAACTGACTTACATACATATAATAACATACCTGCTTCATCACTTACTCCTTACACGTTATAATTAAATTTATTTTTTCTCCTTTGTTTTACTTATAAACCTTTTTTGCTTGCTTTCTAATCACATTTTCATGTTTATCTAACCATGTTATCCACAAGTAAGTGTATATTAAAACCAAGATTAATACAGCTGCTATTTCTGCTGTGTATATTATAAATATATTACCTTTGTTATATGTAATTTGTTTGTATTTTCCCTGTTTTGTTTGGATGTTTGCTTTGTACTTTAATATTTATTTTTTTGCATAATATGTGATCTGTACTTCTTTATATTGGTGTTATGCTGTTTGCATGCTTTCTCTATAGACCTCCACAGAAGAGGGGCTATTTAGCTCAATCAGACAATCCTGAAAAATGAGTAAATAAACTTTGTGCTTGCATCCAATGCTTTTTGACAAAAATCATGTTTTATCCTCTAGAAACATAAATGTTATTAAAGAAGTGTATGTTATGAACTACTCCTTACAGAATAATTTACATTGTTCATATTCATTCGATTTTAGGTCTTAATTTGTATTTTATAAATCCCAATATAGAAGAAAATAATACTTTCTGTAAAGCTTTGTAAACCGCTTATGATATTTCATTAAACACTCGGGTTAGACATATTCTGTATTCGATCAGCAGCATCCTCTTCATTCAGCTTTCAGCATTAAAACAAGGCTAAGCTGCTGTGTCTTTCGCTTAAGTGCTAATATACAGAGAGAAATGTGAAAACTGCTGCAATATAAATAAACTGCATATGATTAACCTGCAATATTACTTTAGCTTCACTAGGCAGAGGTCAAATGTCAGGGTAGTTGTATTCACCATCATGTAAATTTTAGAATGAAATATTTTAATTGCTTGCATACATATCACTTTTTTTACATTTTGGGTGGCCACAGTGGTGCAGTGGTTAGCGTTGCTGCCTCTCAGTAAGAGATTCTCCGGTTCGATCCTTGGCTGGGTGCCTTCTGTGTGGAGTCTGCATGTCTTCCCTGTGGTCGCGTGGGTTTCCTCCAGGTGCTCTGGTTTCCTCATACATCCCAAAGACATGCTGTAGGTGGATTGGACACTCTAAATTGGCCCTAGGCGTGAGTGCGTGCATGTGTGTGCCTTCTGTGGAAGGTTGGGTGCCAGGCTGGCAACTCGACAACATAAAACCCCACTGCCAATCACGAGCGGACAGGCAATCCACTGTGGCGACCCCTAACTGGGAAAAGCTGAAAGAAGAAGATTAACATGATCAGTAAGATAGTAAAGAAATACCTGGGTGTGTCACCACAGATTAATTAATGAATTTGTACAGAAGGTAATATGTGCAGCTTAGTTTGTTCTAATTTTTTAAGATATATGCATTATGGGATTTGCCCAGTTCTCTCATCCTTCACCTGCTATATTCTTAAATTAAGTGGTTTTGCATATGTCCACCTGTTTTACTACCGAAACATCACACCCCTGCTTTGTTTGTACATACTAACTACCCACCGAAGGGTCTGAGCTCTGGATTTGTGTTTTTACACCTCAATTACTATTTATTCTAAATTAGAGTGTAATGTTAAAGAATTATTACTCATTCCTTTCAGGTAGAAGTTTATTGCTTATGAGTCATCAGAAGAATCTATTAGGTTGCAATTGCATCTGCTGCTATGAAGTAGGGAATTTTACTAAGACCATACTAAGGTATAATTGGCCACATTGTAAGTCTTACATCTTATCTTAATCTTAAAACTATACCCTCCTAGGTGAAGATATAAATGCATTCCAGGCCCCACCCCCAGCTGGAAGTGGTAACCACACCAAAGCTTACACTGAAGTCCTGTATAATCACTTGTATAAATGTATAAACTTGCTGTTCCAGAGATAATCAAAGCCAGAGCCCCAAGTAAAAACAAGCTGCCCTGGTGGACATCCAGCATCAACAAATTTTACAACAAATGCAAAAAGTTGCTGTCTAAGAAAACTAAGGCGAGGTCCCAACAATGGAAAAGCACGCTCCTCAGCATCAACAGGCAAATAAGACAACTTGTCAAATCCACTAAGGGTAACTTTGAGAAAAACTTAGCAATCACAGCTAAGGATAACCATAAGGTCTTTTACAGCTGTGTACACAGCCTAAAAGGTAGGACCCATGCATGTGCCAAACTTGTGACTAATGGTATCACGCACACTGATCCCGCAGAGATAGTAAACCTGCTGGTGGACAGATTTGGTGACATTTTCACTCCCTTATCCCCTCCAAACTTATCACAAACCTTGTTCCCAACTTCTCCTCTACCCTACGTATCCAAAGAGCAGGTCAGTAAAGCCTTATCTAAGGCAAAAAACACAGCCTCAGTGGGGCTAGATGGCAGCCCAGGCTGTCTACTAAACAGTCTAATACATGAACTAGCATCACTATTAAGTACCCTATTCAATCACAGCCTAAACATAGGTTATGTTCCCGTGGAATGGAGAACAACAACAGTTATTCCTCTCCTCAAAGGTAGCTTAGCACCAGACCCATAAGTCTGACCAGCCTTATCTGTAAGGCCATGGATCATGTCATCATGGACCTCATAAATAAAGACATAGGTGACCTCCAGACCCTGGATCTGACCCAATTTGGCTTCGTCAAGCATAGATTCTGCCTATTAAACCTGGTGCATTTCTTCAAAAATGTGACCAGGGCCATTGACAAGGGCAAATCGGTGCATGCAGCATACCGTGACTTGGCCAAGGCCTTCGACAAAATCCCATCCAACCAATTTGAATTATCAGTCAGTTAAAATGTGAAGCACCAATTAGTTAATACATGTTTTATCCAATGAATGAATGTGTTTGTAATTCCTTTAGTTATTCATTGGTTGGTAGCTTTTGATTTTGGGAATATAATTGCTTGATTTGTTGTGATAATTATTCATGGTCTGAGGAAGTGGTGTTCTACTGTGAAAGCTCTTACCTATTTTTATCACATTTTTATGTGTATTTTATTTATTTGTTTGTATTAAAAACTTTTGTGATAGCCATGGTGGTTGGCACATATTTATTTTGATTAGATAAAAGAAACAGAGGTAAGGCTCCAGGTCTCTTCCAAACAGTTTTTTATTAACAAGTTACACAAGTGCTTTCACCAACTGGCTTCTTCAGGTGTACCCAACAGATAAAACACACCTTCATTTATACTAGTCAGTTCTTAATTACTTGTGGAATTCTTAAAGATGTATAAATGAAGGTGTGTTTTATCTGTTGGGTTCACCTGAAGGAGACAGTTGGTGAAAGCACTTGTGTAACTTGTTAATAAAAAACTGTTTGGAAGAGACCTGGAGCCTTATCTCTATTTCTTTTATCTAATCAAATTGGTTCGTCGCCTTCTGAGGTACCTGGTTGCTGCTGTGGTCATTTTTTGTGAACATATTTATTTTGGTTACATATTACATTATCGCAGTTTCAGTACTTCGAATAACATATGGTCGACACCATAGAATCGAAGTACTAAAAACTTCAAAAATGTAATAAAAAAAAAAGAAACAAAAGTAACATATGTGAGCAGGGGGGGCAAGCCCCCCTGCACCCCCACCCCCTTACTTAAATATACCAACTCTGAGATCGCACTTTAATGGAGTTAAGTGCAGGAAAGGGAAGGTTTCCCTTTCCTACGCTGTAGCATGATCTTGGAGTTAGTATATTTAAGTAGTGGGGGTGCAGGGGGGCTTGACCCTCTGCCTACACCCTTTAATTTACCTTTTTTTTTTTTTTTTTTTATATAAAATTTTCAGAGGATTCGAAAATGTAATTATTTCATCATTAAATGTCGACGTTTAGCGATTCGAACAATTGCATTTTCAATGTTGCAATAGGAACCCATTTATTTTGATTACTTCGGAGACGTCTGTCATGCATGATAAGTTCCTACAGACTGCTCCGCCATCTTTGGTCCTTGATCGCCTTACCTATGTATGGTCCCTTTTGTTATGTCCTCCTCATTTGCATTACTTACCTTCCTTAGTTAGCTTGTTATTTCCCATATAGACTACTATAGATGGGAATATGTAGAGTAGCTAGGCATACACCAGTAAAGCCATGCTGTACACTTTTTTAAACTTTTTTTTTTGTGATGCTGACAGCGATTCTGGCCACAGTCACTCAGTCACAGTTTCTTTCTTTCATCAGCTACATAGCAGGTTAAACCTATGAGCAGAATTACCAGTACTAAAATGTAGACTTTTCAGAAGCATGTACTGTTCAGGATGGTGGTGGGAAGTGTTACACTTAGGTGGGGGCTACATTCTGGAAATGGCATATTTGGGTGCACCATGAAGGATATCTTTCTTATTTTTTTGAATATTTCATTCACCATTAGGGTCATTTTGTGAAGGGTTAGGTCTGCAAATGCATGTACATTCAAATAAATTACTTCTTTTCCCTTCCCCACCCCCTTCACCAACCTCATGATGTACTTAAAGAATTGGATTCAGTTATGTCTGCCTTTGATATTAAAGAAGCTTACATCAAGAGAAATTAATAAAATGTAAGCCCTGATAATTATGTTCAAGTTTACTAAAAGGCATTCTTTCTTTATTATTGTAGTTCTTTTTTTTTCTCCCCTTTTGACATGAGCAATTCAAGTGCTGGGTTTAATCAGGCATACACCTTGTACACTACTACATGTACTTTGTAAAAATGATTTATTCTGTGCAGTGAAATGAGATGCAACTTATTTTTTAATTAGTGTATTCATCATAGTTTATGGTTATATACTTGGTTAAATGGCCTTTTTTGAGAACATCTGGTTGGATACATTTTAAACCTATCATTTCAAGAGTTAAAGTGAGATTACTCTGTCAAGAAGTATGCACTGACTGGGATTCCAACTGCAAAGGGAGGGATGGCTGCATTCTGGAAGCTGGTTTACAATTACAAAAATTCTGTCTTTGCCCCTGAGAAGAAAGCAAATGCAGTGAAAAATGGTAGCTAAAATAAATAAACAATGTATACAATTTGCCTTAGCAGCTTAACGTTCCTGTTCTACTGGAGAAGTCTGCAGGACTAGATCCTCTAGCCTAGAGATATCTTTCTGCTTTGCCTGCACTTCCAAGGGTAATGCGTCCTAAGTACCATTTAAGTGTAGCCAAGCAGCACATATACAAAACATCTTTATTCCCTGCACATAGTTTTTTTTGTACACCAGACAAAGGCATCTCTTGCACTGCTAAAAGCAATGTGGGTGACGTCAGAGGGGCTGGTATCCTTGTCTGCTCTCATGACCTCTATTAAGGGAAAGAAAGGTTTGTGAGATTTCAAAGTGAAATGCTACCTTTCATTTCCAGGAAGCTCATGCCTGCTCTTATTAAGCTCTGGCTCTAGTTATCTACTTTTGTTTAGTTACTCTCTTACTATGCAGATATGCTAGTCAGCGTATTTATCAAGTACGAAAAAATGCACTTTGTCTCGCATGCCTTGAGTTGTTCGTTATAAATTTTAACATTTAACACATCTGCAACTCATTCTGGGTGTGGGGAATTTCCTATTTTTGGAGAAGTCTTTTTTTATCTGCTGTGTAACATGCAGCACACTTACTGCAAAGAAAAGGGTCATTGTCTCACATGCTGCTAAACAAAACACAACTCCTTTCGTCTCATTTGAAGACCAAGCCAGCATTTTCAAAGTCAAAATGTGACTGGAAAATGCTGCAGAAAGCAGAGGTGGGGAGAGCCAGGCTAACATACTCCACAACTTGGACAGGATTTTGCGTTTCCTCCTTCTGACATTTTAATGTTTATATAACCCAAAATGTCCTGAAATAGCATATTTTTCTGTTTTGTGTGAGATGTTAACTGTCAAATAGTTATTTGTGTGTAATGTACACAGCAACAGCCATATCTTGTTACATCAGCCTGATATAATGTCTGAAAGCACGATCATTTATTTATTTATCTTGCTTGTTGTTTTATGTCTTTAAAATAATGTATCTACATATAAATAAAGTCTCTGGCACTCCCTCCCTGTCCTCCTTATGTAGGATTGGTAATCCTGCAATTCCTCTATTTGTAGTCTCATCTCATTAGTGAAAATTTAAGTAAACATTCATGCAGCAAACAAGGTGCTACATCTGTTTGCCGTACTAAATTGTACATCAAATTCTAAAATAAAATTATTTGTAACTTAAGAAAATTTGCATACTCCAGAAACAGGAACACTGTGTCCACACTCAGATTGGCTCAAACAGCACTGTTAGGTAATAGGTGTGGAACACTTCAACTTAGAACAGAAGACAAAAGTTATTTATTTATTATTTATTTCCAGTTTGATTACCAGGGAAGTCCACTGGGCTCAGAGAGCCTGTTTTCAGTGGAGGCCCGGGGAGAAAAGCTCCATGAAACAGATTACAGTAGATAACGGTCCAATAAAAATAAAAGTACAAGTACAAATACATATCAAATAATACAAAGTGTGAGCAATATTGTCCATAGTGGAAAAAATTCATGCAGATACATTTTAACAAATTCATCTGTGTGGAGTCTGCATGTCCTCCCTACGGTCGAGTGGTGATAAAGACATGCAGGTAGGTGCGAGTGTGAATGGGTGTGCCTTCTTTGAAGGTTGGGCATCGGGCTGGCAATTCAGCACTGTAAAAATCCACTGCCAATCATTAGCGAACTGGAATTCCGCTGTGGCGACCCCTAACCGGGAAAAGCCGAAAGACATTGCTTTTATACAGTTAAAGTCAAAAGTCAAAAGCTATTTACAATATTTACAGAGTGTGAGAGATCGTATGGGAATTAGCTATAGAAGGGTATAGCCAGCTATAAGGTGTTTAGGAACTCAGGAGGATACCCTCCAAGGGGCTTTTGTTAAAGAGTTCTAGGTAGGGAGAATGCAGTTACATTTCCATTTGGAGGTGAGGTAGGTGTAAAGCTGAGTTTTGAAGTTGTTTGTGTTTGACATTGTTTTTATTGTGGAAGGGACAGTTCCATTTCTTACCTAAGGAGAAGGAGAGGAGAAGTTGTCCAGCAGGACGTCCAGGTTTCTGGACAGTAACTAAGTTTTGGTGTTCAGATCTGACAGTTATATTTGGGATGTATGGGGGAAGGATGTTAGTTAGAGTGGGGCATTTGGTTGGATTAAATATTAGTCTATGTGCTGTAGTGAGCTGGAGGAAGTCCAGGTAATTTGTGAATTCTATCCAGTTGAGGGATTGGAGGGTAACACAATGATGAGTGGAATGTTTGGCTTTGGTGGCAAATTTAGAAATGTTGTTATAACAGCTTTCATGTTTGGAGGTGGGATTGGGGGGAGGGATGAACAACATGACAACCAGAGGCATTTCATTAATAACAGCTACTCTTGTCCTGGGAATGTCCCTATCATACTGTGATATGTCCTTGCACAGAATAATTCCAATGCCAGAAAATGCCTTGCACCCTACTAGTTAGCTTACGAGGAGGAACAAAGAGGCACTGCGAGAAAGAGAATGAGAACAATAAGTGAGACGTTTCTGACTGGTGTACATTAGGCAAAGACATAACAGTAACCGAGTTTAAGAAACTTCTAGATTTGTGACAGTTAAGGTATATTGAAAAGCATTGATTTGTAGGTGTAAGACAGGGAGATACAGCGAGAGATGCGCTGAAGAGAAATATAAAATGGAATATTTTAACATTTTGTTAAAAATAAATTTTCATGTTATGAACTTGTTTATAGCTGCGATTGTAGTGTTATAAAAGGCATCAGTTTTATGGGTTTTACTGAAATACTTTTGAGGGTTAAATCCAGCACATGCAGTGAGACACCCACTCCCTAACTCTGGGAAATTCCTAGGACAAGAGTAGCTGTTACTAATGAAATGCCTCTGCCACCTCAGAGCCTCTGGTTGTCATGCTGTTCACCCCCCCCAATCCCCCCAAACTGTATTTTATAGAACATTATTCTCTATTTTTTCACTCTGTCCTTCCACTACTAGTGCGTGTTCAATACTATTTATGAGCAATAAACAAAAGAAACCCCAACAACATGTGCTGAGTACTAGCTGGTCTGCAGCCAAGATCACAGCACGCAGAGCAGCTGAATTTGTTCTGAAAAAAAAAAACGCTAGGGAGTGTCCGTTCAGTGTCTGACAGGGACAAACAAGCAACTCTGTTTTGCAGCTGCAGAACCTTATGACATGGTGTGTAACAACAGCAGACTTGTCTGTGCCGTCTGCTTTATTTATTTTTCACCTCCCTGTGTCAGAAACCTTTCAGAAAAGGGTGTGAACCTAGACTGTAGTTATCAGGCCTGCAATGCCAAGAGCACCTTTTGAAATGAAATGATACTTAAACATCTTTTATGATTCCAAGAAAATGTTCATTATAAGATCTTATTTTAATTGGGAAAACATAATTGGGCAAACATCCATTTCTGATTCATGATATAATTATGTTAGCTCTAAGTTTTTGTCAAACATTGCTGTTAACTTTTTGTTTATGTAATACATGTTGTACAATGACTCATTGTTTGCCTTAAATTTTTATGCATTGTACAGGTTTTCCCCAAACCAAGATAGGCCAGAGACTACTTTGAATGTAAAACACATAACCCATCAATCATACCAAATTATTATGTCACAAAAGCAGTATCTTGTGTCAGGCTGGATGGGATATGGGACATCTGTTCTTCTGTCACAATGGTCCTCAATCAGTTTGAATAACAATTTGTTTATCAACAAAATGTTATATCTGCTTTACAAAGAAATACTGTTTTAAACTGGGCTACTATATATATATATATATATATATATATATATATATATATATATATATATATATATATATATATATGTTGTTGTCTTATATATATATATATATATATATATATATATATATATATATATATATATATATACATATATATTATTACTTACTATTCTCCATCTTTATAAACAATCTAAGTTCTGCATCCACACATGCTACTATAGTGCAGTATGCAAATGACTCGACAGTCATCTGCCCAGCTCCCTCCCACCCCGAACTCCTATCTAAAACTTAGAAAGCTTTCTTAGATATAGAGCAGTGTCTCAAAGGAAAACAACTCATACTAAATCCTAACAAGACAAAACTTATGATATTCTCCAACAATATATCGACAGACCCCAATAACCCTTTCCAAATCTTCTCTTCCAAAGGAACTAAAACTGAACCAGTAGAAAGCACAAAGTTACTAGGTATCACAATAGACTGCTCCCTAAAATATGACAAGCACATAGCCCTAACCATAAAAAGATACACATTAAACTCAGCCATCTATACAGGACTAGAACATTCTTCACCCCTACCACTCGGCAAAGTATAGAGATAACATACCTTCTGTCAACCTTACTGTATGCTTCCCACATCTTCACTAATTTTAGAAAATCTGAACTATCCAAACTAGAAGTGTGTTACCACAAAATAGCTTGTTTTTCTGCAGGCATCCACAATAGAACACATCACTGCATTGCCATGAAACAGCTACACTGGCTCGAGCTACCTAGCCTACTATCTCTTAACCAACTCAAAATTGCTCATAACATCATAAATTAACCAGAAGCCTGCCAGCTCTAAAGATTCTTGTTCAATCATATAATGCCACTCGTACCCTATGATCATCCAGCAAACTATTCCTAAAAGATATTAAACCTAGCAACTCTTTTGGTGACTCCTTATTTGAAAATCATGTCATAAAATTATGGAACAGCATTCCCCAACACATACTTAAACCTCCCACCACCTCCACGCTCAAACTTTTTCTCAAAGAACACCTAAATAATAAATGGCTCTGTTCCTGTTTTACTCCTGGTTAAGATTCTTACCACTCACTTTACATCACACCTATCTGGAAATATCACTTACTACTCTCTCCTACTACCACTTTTCCAAGAAGTGAAGCTTGCCTTCTTCCCTAAAACTAGCTGTAACCATAAATAATCTGTAGGTAAGGTAACTTGCACCCTACTATATATTTAAATTATACTTTCTGATTGTATCAATATTAGTCAACTTGTAACATGCTTCTACAGAGTTACTTTTTACCACTGTGTTAACTGTTACACTGTAACTCCTGATCTTAACATTAAGTAGTTTTATCATTAAGTTTTTATTTTGTTTGTTGTTATAAATCGTGTCTTGGAGCTTTTCTCACTGGGCCTCCACTGAAAATGAGCCACTAGCTAGGTCAGACCTTCCCAGTAAACAAATGTAAAATAAAAAATAAAATAAATATATGTATAAGAATTTAAACAATCCAATGAAAAAAACATCTGTTACTCCACTTTAAAGACAAAAATGAGGAAACTGCTTTTACACTTATTACTGCCTATTGATTTCTACTGTTTTTAGAATTATTTAAACAAGTTTTGCTTATTGAAACTGAAGTATTGTGTATTTGTACAGTTACCCAACTGAATTTATTAATTGCTGTGTCTTCCCTCTGAAAATTCTACTTCTTTCCTTCCATTTTAACTGTTTCTGTCATTTTTAATAACATTTAAAGAAGTTTTGATCACTTACTTCATTTTATTTGCTGGTAGCTGAGGTGTTGTGTTGCACCATCACCTGATGGAATCCCTTAATTACTATATTGTTTCCCATTGCTTAATCTATTTTCCCTCTATTTTTGCTGTTTGCAACCTAGTAACTGATACAGGAAGGTTTTAACCAGTATATAGACGGTCGGAGAGATGGTAATGACTAGCATAAGAAGCAGAAATTTCTGGAAGGCTAACATTATTGTTTGGAGTCAAAAGATGTTTGAAAACTGTTTTTTTCATTGGTCTATTTAAATTCTTAGCGGAAATATAATTCACTGAGTTCTGCTGCATGTAGTAGTGTGAAAATATGCACCTGATAAGTGCAGGCACTTCGACTGATGTTTTACTCTTAGCCAGCCTAGCCACAGCCGTACCCTTTAGCAGGCTGTGCTAAAACCCCTTCATCTTATGTAGGACCAAGTTAAGTTACTGTAATCTGCTTCTCCCTTAGTAGACCCCCTCCACTAGTTAGTTATTATACTCCAAATATGCAGATAAGTCTTACAATATCATTCGGATAAGTTTTATTTCCACAAATTTCTGTATTCTTGGACTAAATGGAATTCAGCCAGATTGGCTTTTCTCAGTTGCCAGACTCAGAACACTTTGTGTAGCAGCTGTCTGATGCTCCCCGACCCTCCCGCCACTGGGAGGCACTGGTACTCCTTCTCTGAGAATGAACACTTACTTGCCCCATCACAAACTACCCGTAACAGATGCAAATATATAACTGCGGTGTGGCAAAATTGTCATAAAAAGACTCTGTGAGCACTACATACCCTTCACTTGTGACTTGTGACTACATCACTTCACACAAATACATGGAAAATATCATGGGTGGCCTAATGGTTAAGGTGTTTGCCTTACAAACACAAGGTGCAGGGTTTGAATCTCACAAGGGATAATTGGCTAGGCTTAAAATGGCTTGCAAGGGCAGTTAACCTAGTACTAATCTATGAACCTATGAACCTATGTGCTGAGACTATGCCTAAGCATCAAAAGTTAAAGAAGACAGGGTATCAGCAAAAATGAAACACCACAAAACACAGTGCCACAATGACAATCTGGAGTCACCAGAAAGAAAAATTGCCACAAGCCGAGTATGCTGAAACCCTCCACTAACAATAATGTATTGGTGACTGGTGTCTCCCTAGTGAGAGAGACACCTCTACCCTCTCAAGGCTGGATAAAAACTGAGTGACAATGAGTTGTCTTTCTAGTGCCCAAATCTCTGATGTCTCAATGAAACTCAACATCCTTAAGGCCACCAAATATGACAATGACATAATGGTGGTTGTCCATGTGGGTGTAGACGACCTGGTGTTAAAAAGCCTAAGAGAAATGCAGACGTACATGTATGTTACAAGTGTAGAAAAAACTATGGTATTTAGCAAAATCTCTCCTTCACCAAGAATTATAACAAGGTACATGGAAAAGATGATTGATTTGAACAAATGGCTTAATAACCGGTGTCAGTCAAGGGGAGTTCAGTATGCACCAGCACAAGATGAACTGCAGCACAGCCCCACTCACTTTGACAAAAATGGCATGAACGTGTCATTCCAAGGTTTCCACTGATTGGCTAAAACCTTTGCTGCACCCAAAGTGTCTATTTTAGGCAGAGTGCAACTGAAAGATCTTCTAACATAGAAAACGTAACAAATAAAGCACTGGGCAATATCAGCATAGTATTGCTCAATGCTAGGAGTCTAAATAATAAGCTACCTGAGTATTATTACTCGAACCTGGTTTAAGCATGTAGAAAACACCCCCCTCCATACTAGGGTTTTGTGCCTACAACACCGTTGGACCTAATGGAAGCTGTGGTGGAGTATCCATATTTGTTAAAGACTACATTATCTCACAACAGATTCCCATAGACCTACAAACTAAACTTACTGAGATTAAACTAATCCTAAATAAAAGCAAATATGAAATCGCAGCATGTTACAGGACCTCTTAAGTTCATAGGTAAGTACTAAGTTAGTTACCCTTGCTGACCATTTTAAGCCTAGCCAGTTTCCCCTTTTTGTGTTCAAAATAACCTATCCCATTTGATTATAGAATGGCCTTACCCATCCCATGGTCAATAATTATATATTACTCCTAATAAGAATAACTAGGATCATACAATAGATAATTTGAGGGGACACATACATGGCATACAGCATTTAGGAGCTGCCTCTGTCCATTTGGAGTACAGGGGGCAGGCCTGGGGTAACGTTTCTGTTTCTCATCTATATTGTGCTGGAAAATGGACAGGGATGAACTTTCGTTATGTGGATGGGGGGTTGTTCCATAATAGTGGTAGCCTATGTAAAATATGCCTGTCTCTCTAAACCATTCTGTTGATATTGCAGAAGAGGTTTAGATACCTCGACCAAGTATGTCTGATGTCATTTCAAATCCTAATGTGCAGTGAATCTTACAGTCATGGGTTGGAGGATGCATTGCATATCAGACACAGGTCACCACTTAGTAGTCTGTAGGATATTGAGTATAGCGACAGGCTTTGAGGTGGTCCATGTAGGACATGTTGTTTAAGCCTTCTATCTTTTTAGTAAGGTACCTCTGAGGACGTTCCAGTTGTTGCAAGTATCTGAACAGTACATGTCAAACAGGGCATTATATTCAATGACTGGCCCAGTGATGGCTGAGTAAAGGGGGACAATGACATCCCTAGATCTAGACACAATCCCTTTGTTTATAAGCTGTGCAATTAATTCAACCAAGAGAACTTCCACTTTATACTCTCCAAATACGACAAACTTTTTCAAACACAACCTACACTTACACTACCCCATAATACATAAGCTAAAATTAAAAATTAAAATTAAAATGAAATGCTTATCCTACAACCAGAATATCTCCTCCAAACTAAAGCTCACTGGTGACACCCATCCAAACACTGGAGCTGCTACATCCCCACAAACCTTTAACTCTACAACCCCTACAAATCACACCCCTTCAATACAAAATAACTCTGCTTGTTCTTCCCTTAACATCACACATATAAACATTAGAAGCATCTAGAACAAATTACTATAGTTCTATGCCTGCCTTAACCTACATGCTCCAGATATAGTAATACTAACTGAAAGTCTACCCCCAAACTGTAATATACTAAGAGCAGACAGACAAAATAAAAAGGGCAGATGGAGTTGCAATACTATACAAAAATTCTCTGCAGCTTACCCCTTTCACCACTACTCCCCCCCCCCAATTTGGTAAGGCAGAAAATCTCATATCGACCTTCAAACTCAGCCAGAACAAAACATTACCCATTATGGGTGCTTATTTGCCACCTGGTAATAATCTATTGCAGAAGATTACTTCTGCTGGATCTCATGCAAAATCTCCCAAGAAAAATTCATCCTGGGTGATTTTAATATTGACTAGCTCCCTCCTTCCTCCAACTCACCTAACTAGTCAATAAATCTCTATGATCTCTCACAGCTAATCACCACTCTTATCTGTTATAATAACAACATTAAGGGAACATTAATTGACTGGATTCTTACCTCTATACTTCATAAAATCTTTATTTACCTCAGGTATCCTTCCAGATCCCTAAGTGATTATCCCTACCTGTGTAATAAGAAAGCAAACTAATATTCACAAGCAGCCACATTTCAGCATAGCATATAACCTCCCACATTTCAACAAGGGCATTTATAAGCCTAGCCCATTGTTTTGTGGGTTTACACCCCTTTAGTATATAACTAACTATATTTTTATTTTTTTGTGTCGCCTCTGTCGGCAGAGACACTGAGTAATTCCTGGTATATCTGCGATCTCCATCCATTTTGGTCAAGATTTCTTCTGAAAGGCCAAGGGTCTTTGGGTGATGAATCTATCTCTCCAGCACGTCTGATGGATCTAGATTTTTTGAGGTGAAACATATTCATCAAATCTGGTTTGACATGGGGGCATTGTACTCAATCATTGGTCTGATGAGTGATGAGTAAAGGGAGATATATGACCTCCTTGATAGATGAAAGAATCCCTTCATGATAAGGGCAATGTGAAGGACTTCCTAACTACTTTTGCTTCATGGGGTGTCTGACCAGATTGACAGACTACTATCAACCTGGGTCCGGTCCTGATAACTTCTTCTGTTGCTCAGTGGATTACCTATTTATGGTAGCTAGGGGTAACCTTGTTTTCGGTATGATGATGCATTTTTGGCATTTAACAACTTTAGGGCCATGCAGTTATCACAGTTATCTGAGACCTTCAGAGGATATCTGTGTCAGATGTGTTTTGTTTTCTACTATGGCTCCTAGTTTGCAGTCATCTGCAAACTTTGTCACCAACCTCCCTGTGTGCTGTTGTGCCTGAAAAAGTAGTAGCAAAGAGAGGTAGGGACCCTGGACTGAGCCCTGTGGGACACTTGTGACAGGCTTGAGTCTGACATGACAGGGCGCCAGCACTCCCCGACCCTGTGGGTTCTGTCCCAGTTTTTTTGGTCTAAATTGTGATGTGGGGTTATTATTTATTTAAGCTGATTTTTCAATCCAATGATTCCTGGGGGTGGGTTATCCTTAGCCAGGTCGAGCAGGGCTGGTGTGGGCTGTGGTGGACTTCCTTTCCCCTTTTGGCTTTTGGTGAAAAAAGTCAAAAAACCAAAGGCAAAGTCTAAAAGGGCAAAGCCAAACTAGGTTGGATCAAAAGTCCATGGAAACCTATGTCTTTTATTTATGAGTCCCTTTTTCCCTCTCCAGGTGTCCTTGATGAATATGGATACCCTCCTTTCTTTTGTATTGTCCGGATTTGGGGGCGGAACGAGATGAAATGAGGTAAAACCTGATAGCGCTGGGGTGCTCTCAGGAGCCTTGAACTCAGTCACAGCACAAAGATTCCTTTATCTCCTATCTAAAAATATGTAACTGGAATGATCTAAAATATGTTCCAGTAGATGAAACTAGCTTTTTTAATTCTACTTTTTGAACATCCTAAATGAATTTGTTCCACTTAGAAAAAAAAAAGAGGGTTAGGGCCAAACCTGTTCCCTGGTTGTCTCAAAATACAAAACAACTTATGAGATATAGCTTGGAATACATGGCTACCAAATAAAACACTCATAAATCTCCAAAAATTCAAAGAACTCAGAAATCAAATTAAACTCAAATTAAGTTAGATAAAAAATACTGTACTGACCGACAACATAAAAAATACAAAAATCCCAAAACATTCTTGTCATCTATAAACCAGCTGCTCAGTCCAGGCTATACCACTCACCCATCTCCATAGCTCTCAACCTCTTAGAGCAAGAAATCTGGACAAAGCCATAAATAAAGGGGGGGACAAAGGCCCAATAATAGGGATAATTTTTACATATTGCTCTTACAAACTTCAAAAGTTGATAGAATAACAGATTTTGTATTAGCATGAATTTTCTGAAGAGTATGAAGTCTGGAACTTATAATGTCTGTTATTTTCTAACTTAATCTTTAATGACTTGCCACAAATTTGCCAGAAAACCATAATTTTATGAAAAATGAACAAAAATATGAGGCAAAAATCTAGACATTCTGGGAAAATCTGTACAGTTGAGAGGTATGTGCCATCTCCTACACTTAACACTAAAAAAAACTCTACCAGCTGTAAACAGAGTTTCAAGTCTCATTTCATTCTGTCAGCCTCATCTCTACTTCAAAACTCCCTAATACCAAAAACCAGACAACAGCACCATCAACCATCCCTCTGCATAATCTCTTCTTCCAACCAGTCTGCACTTTTTACATAAAAAACTATTACTTAAATTGAACCCCCCCCAGCTTAGTCCCAAGATCACCTACCTGGTGAATACCTTAAGATGGCTGCAGAAGCAATAGTCTACCCCATCTCAAGTCTAATAAAATACTAAAATACTCCATCAGTGAAGCATATGTTCCTACCCTCTGAAAAAAGCCACATTCTTCCCATCCACAAAGAAGGCATTCAACAGATCTCTCAAACAACAGGCCCATTGCCATGCTCTTCCCCAACCCCCCTATCAAAAATACTTGAAAAATGCATCCAGACACATTCTTATATTACCTCACACAAAATAATCTCCTGTCTTCATCTCAACATGACTTCCGTCCCCACCACAGTACCTCGACTGCTTTACTTAGTGTCACCAATACTGTAAACACAAATACGAATGATAGAAACCTAGTGTCTACCCTCTTCCTTTATTTATCCAAGGACTTCTTCATGGTCTCTTACTCTATCCTCCTACACGAACTTCATAACTTAGGACTCAACACCACTGTTATATCATGGTTCTGTAGCTTCCTCCAAAATAGAGCTCAAGCTGTCTTGTGGCAAAAATACATCTCATCTTTCCTCCCTGTCCCAGCTGGTGTACCACAAGGGTCAGTCTTGGGACCCATTTTCTTTAACATTTTAATCGATGACCTACATAAAGCCTGTAAAACTACAACCCTAGTACAGTATGCAGATGATGCCACAGTTATCAGTATTGCAAAACAACAACAAACTACAAGAACTTACCCAGGAATCTTCCTCCTCTGCAGAAACATGGCTGACATCTGTCCAGCTATTCCTAAACCCAAATAAATCTTACCTACTCCCAAGCAGCTTACAATCAACAAAACCTCCATCTCAGTTATCTCATCCAACAAAACAAAAATTGAACTTGCCATAAATACTAAATTGCTAGGCATCTCTGTAGATGAAAACCTAAAATTTGACACACGTTCAAAATATAGTGAAAAATTACACCCAAAACTACATATTCTCTATAGAGCCAAATTCTTCCTCCCAGATACTGTAAGAAAACACATTGCCTCTTCTCTCCTCTTGCCGACTCTAACATATTCTGCACCTATCCTTAACAATATCTAAGTGACTTTATTAAACAAACTTCTGCAATGTTACTTCAAAATGACACAATTCACTGCCAACCTTCCAAATAGAACCCAATCACTGTGCCACTCTAAGGGAATTACAGTGGCTAGAATTCCCACATTATCTAACCTATTTATATCTTCCACAAATCCACAACTTTGTGTATAAACCTAACCACTGTCCATCCATTTCCAACTTCATACAAATATATAACCCTTCCAGGGTACTATGTTTATCGGACAAAGACCTATTACATGTATCCAAACCCAACAATTCTTCTGGCAAATCACTACTCTCCCATCACCTCACAAAATCCTGGAATTCTATCCCACTAGTAATGCAACAGGAATACTCCCTAAAATCATTTTAAACTCAACTAAAGTCCTACCCACTAATTTGTTAGCTCTGTACATGTAATGTTTTTGGATAATCTCCAAACCCTTACTAAATGTCACCATTTTATGTAACTAGCCATAATACATCTTCTACTTCATAATCCATAACTATCTGACTGTCATCTAAAACTCTCCACTACTATCTCTATTTGCCTTTTACCTGGACATCATCAATACTCCCTACTTTGTAACCCTCTTCATCCTACAATTACTTCATTG
Source organism: Protopterus annectens (assembly GCF_019279795.1). NCBI lineage: Eukaryota > Metazoa > Chordata > Ceratodontiformes > Protopteridae > Protopterus > Protopterus annectens. The sequence goes on along the minus strand of NC_056747.1, from coordinate 177,187,936 downwards.
TCCCCTACTCAATAAATATTTACAGCTGATTCCATTTGAAAATAACTATGAGCTTGATATTAACTAATATTTTGCTGTATTCTTGTTTTAACTGTCATATTTTCATGAACTCTCATATCATTACAATTCTTTTTTTAAACAAGAAACATGTTTATTAAACCATCACTTACTACATAAACAATCATACATTTATATAAATGAAAACAAACCACATTGAAACAATCCTACATGCAGCATTTTACCTCACAAACCATACTGACACACTCCCAGTTGCAAATATTATACATCACTTACAGTCTACCCAATTTTTACCAGTCAAACATGACATAGCTCATTTACGTCCTGCCATTTTCTATAATTGTTTTTTTGATTCTATGTGTGTTCATTTACTATTCTATGTTTGTACAATTATTATTTTTGATTTACTGTCATATCATTGCTATTCTATTCATTCTTTAAAATGGAGCATTTCTCCCCAGGGGTCAGCCGAAAACGGGACCTATACCCAGCTGGACTTTCCCAATAATCAAAAGCAATAAATACATATAGAAGTACATTATAACAGTGGACACATGCTGGTCAAAAGTCAGGTTACTGTCCAAATCCCAAACAACTAAGTCAACTCTTAGGGGCGTATTGTCAATGTGGTAGTTCCCTTGGGGTAGATGACTTCCTAAAGGATAGAATAATGAATTTTTTTGGCATTTAGTTTTCAGACCATGATTTTGACACCAGTTATTTATTTGAGATAAACCTTCTTGCAGGATGGCAAGTGATATGAGGTCATCTTCCATAACTTCCAAAAGTCATGTCCATTTCTTGAATACATTAGATAAACTTCATATAAACAGGAACTCCATCATCCTGGGAGGTATTAACTGCTCATCAATAAAATTTGAGGACCTATAACTCAAATATAGGCCATACCCAAAAATTCCTCAATTTTGTAAACAAGAAGTCCCTGGATCAAATATTCAAAGAGCACATTAGTGGACAAAATCTTCATGACATGGTCCTTGTAAATGTGACAGTTCTATGTACTGTGTCACAAGTTTACCCTTCCCCAGTCAAGTCTGACCACAAATCGGTAGCCTTCTCTTTCCAAATCCCTAAAACCTCTGAGACAAATATCACATTACTTAAAAACTTCAGGTGTACTATTTTTCTACAGTTCCGTGAAGAACTCTCTAAGTTCAAACATAATTGTATCCCCAAAATGTAGACAGTTAGTAGTTACAAAAATAAATTCTACTCCCACTCTAAAAACTGTATAAACCCATCAGTTCCTACAAAAACTAAACAAAAAGGGGAAGGAGAGAGCAAACAAGCCTGGTGGTTCACATGCATAAATAAACAATACAATAAGAGAAATAGAATTATTTGAATATATAGCAAAATTAAAGACCCATAAATCAATTTAACATCCAAAGATTATCCAAAGAGCTGAAGATGAAAAACATCATTAGGAAAACTAAGGCTTCCCAGTAAGCTAAGGATAATCATAAATATTTCCTTACCTACATTGGGAGATTAGAATAATAACATCCAACATGGCTCTGAACTCATTCAAAATGGCATTACATATTCTGATCTAGCCGATATTTCAAATATATTGGCAAACAATTTCAGCGCTAACTTTACCTAAGACATGTCTGTACCAAACTTATGTATACCTAAGGTCCAAATAACCCCTATAATCACAAAAGAATGATTGTTAACAGTAGTTTCTAACAACAAAACACCCTCTGTGAGACCTGATAATGTACCAGCCTGCTGGCTGACTAGCACTAAATATCTGCTGGTGAACCCACTACTAGAAATATTCAACCTGAGCATATCCACTAGCGTTGTTACTAAGGTCTGCTGCACAGTAGTTGTGATGCCTGTCTACAAGTGCAGCCCAACCAGGGACCCCAGGAACTATGGACCCATCAGCCTGATGACCCTCATGTGCAAGACTATGAAATGTGTCCTAAGAGACCTGGTAAACTACAACATAAATAAAAGTCTGATAAGACTTGCCTCCCGGTGGTTAGGCTTTGTTAAAGGTAGTGTCTGTCTAATGAATATAATAATTTTTTTTGAGAGGGTAATGTAAGTAGTGCACACTCTGTCTATTTGGCTTACCTTGACCTATCCGTAGCATTTGATACTATAGTATATGCCAACATCATCAAAATCTAAATGCCCTCCAAATCATTCCCTCTGTAGTTAGATTGAAAGCTAATTTGCTGAGGGTTAGAACACTCATTGTGAGGGTGTCAGGTGGGTCCTCTGAGAGAATTAAAGTAACTAATGGGGTGCCACAAAGTTCCATGTTGGGACCTTTGCTATTGATATACTTTTCTGATGACCAAATCAAAAGTCAGGAACTCTGTTTAACCATGTTTGCTGATGAATTGTTCTTCAATTCCCCTCTGATATGCAGAAGATACAAAGTGAATGTACAAATAGCAATACCTGGTATACTGTCAACAGACTTAAACTAAATGCTAAAAAATGCAATATTATTGCAGCTGACAAACAAACTCTTCACCCAGCATACAGTATAGAAAAGACTCCATTTCAAAATGAAGACCTTGGAACATAGACTGATAACTGCCTTTCCTTTGACCTTTGTGTTCTAACAGTGGTCATAAAACCCTTCTATCTGACACTGTTGGTCACAAAGGGTATTTCACCTAGGTTCAAAGAAGTCCTGATCCCTCTATATTCTGTAATAATCATGTCATTCACATAATACAATGACCACCTTGGGAAGTATCTTACTAAATATAACAAACAGTTAGGGAAACATCAACGTTTCCTGACAAAAAAGATCATGGGAATAAAGGATCTGAGCTATCAAGAGAGGCTAGAGGCCTTGTCCTTGTATTTTGTATCTTATAGACTCCTTAGGGTTCAACTATGCCTTGCCTGCTGGGTTATTAGGGATCCACAGTCCAAGGCCTCTTATGTCTCCACAAAGTAATCAGTCATGCAAATGCTAGAACTAGAGATATGAACCTCTTCAGCAAATAAATCATGGTGGAAAGACAGGTTTGTCAAGTGATGACTACCTTTACAATGGAACGAACCTCATTTTCAGATCAAGCAATGTGACACACTGTCTTCCAGGGGGAAGGAATTAGATAATTCAGTAGGTATTCAATTCAACCCAGGTATGATTGCTCTATCACTCCTTGAAAAAGGAGGCAAAGTCTAAAGGTGGATACTGCAAGGTATAAATGGTTGCATGGCCCAGCTGCCTTGTACATTTTATTATTCTATGATAATGACAGGTAGGAACTTCAGATAATTCAAAATCAGGAGAACAACAAAACATCAGTGTTGTAGCCAACAGGCCAAGTTCCAGTTGTTCTCCTTACCTAACATCTGAACCACTAATCCAGACATTAATTTATCTCCAACTCACATTATGACCTCCTGGGCATTAACTATAACCTGGTTAAAAAGTATTCCAAGGTCCCTTACAAAAAGTCTAGGACAAAACTAGGTAAAGACAATAGTAAAACATGCATGCTCATAAATTATATTTATTCCAAAAGTTCTATAGCTCAAACCGATAAATCCCAAGCCACAACAAAGTCCACAAATACAAAAATAAAATATAATTCAGGAAATACTGAGTAATATTTTGTAAAATATTACAGAAATAGTAAGATGTAAGTCAAAGGGTAGCAGAATATTTAAATAGTGGCAATATGATAAAACCAGCCAATCTGTAAATATGTAGTTACATATAATATAGTTACGTCATAATGGGAATTGCTTTTATTTACAGCTGTATTTTTTGAGTCATGCAACATATATTATGCTTTTTTTATTGATGGCTTTTTACTTAATGTATTTTGAGTGTGCTGCAGAGAATGTGCTATATACTTTTCAAGTTTATCTTAATAGCTGTGTGTGTGTGTCTTTTGGCTTTTCCCGGTTAGGGGTCGCCACAGCGGGACTCCGGTCCGCTAATGATTGGCAGTTTATTTTTACGTGCTGAGTTGCCAGCCCTAATGCACAACCTTCAATGAAGGTACGCCCATTCACGCATATCTCCACGCAGAAGACGCTCTAGCTGAGAGTCGAACCGGACAGTGTCTTACTGTGAGGCGACAGCGCTACCGCAGCACCACCACCGCGGATCTCTATGAATGCATTTATTTTTTTTCAGGAAAAGTACTTTATAAGAGATTATCCAAAATAAATTATTGATTCTGTCTCTAATGAGGTTTGTGAAGGAAAGCAATTTAAATAATACCTTTCTAATGGTATACACAAACATGTATTAATAACAATTCTTTGGATTTAGCTCCAGATGCTGGAGAAGATATGAGTTGTGGTATGGCATTAACTTTCTTTCTGCATTCATCAGTAAGGCAACTACTACAGAAGCAACTGGCATGATCTACAGACACATTTAGACATGAAATATGGTGAGGAAATTTCCTGTTTTCATTAACAAGGAGAATTTAATTTTGAAGATCATTTTGATCAGAAAAAATACAGCAATGATGAGACAGGCATTCATAATAAATGCAAAGGCACCTTTACCTGTATTAGCTGGAGACAATATAAATATGCTATGAACTCACCTCCATTCATTTGTATTAACATAAACCGAAGTTATGGAAATCACAGTTCTTTCAAATGAGGTTCATATAACATAGTTTTTGTAACTGGTTGCACAATATGTTATGTTTTTTTTAGATTTATAGGCAAGTACTAGGCTAGCTGCCTTTGTAGATCATTTTAAGCCTAAGCAAATTCCCCTTTAAAAGTGAGACTCACTCTGTGTATTTTCTATCTGTGAGGAAAACACCTTAACCATTATGCCAACCCCCCCCCCCCAGGTCACATGAGCAGAAATGCACATATTCTCATTGCAAGCACATATATGCTGTTCACACGAAGAATGACTAATGATTTATATCACCATTCTGCTTCTTGTAGGAATTGTGGAAGGTTTTTATGTTTTATGTACTGGATTACATACAATTACACATACAAGGAGGTAATTTGGAGAGTTTTCTTTCTTATGAAACTATAATTGACAGAGAAAGCTTATTGCAAACATCTTTCCAGCATTGCATGAACATTTTAAATGTTAAGTCTGTCATTAACTCCTTAAGACCTACAGTACTGATTGTGATGTGTTCTGATTTGTGCCTTCTGGGCTGCCATAGTCTACTCATGCCTAGAGTACTGGAGAGGCAGACTATATACACAGTGCTTTTGTTCTGTAATAACTTAACCACACTACTGAAACTGCAGTATTCAGTGGCATGATTAAGTACATCAGATGGGAGAAGATAACCTTAACAGGAAAGGCAAAAACCTGATTTTCCTGCTCATATGGAATTTTCTCAACATTTAATTTTTCTTCTTGCTTTGAGCTATAATCAGTTGCTGTCCTATCCACTAGCAGCACCTCTTTAACTGACTGCTTGCAGGCATTAATGAAATAAGGGAAGACCTGTGAAATCTTGACTATTTACAGACTTTTTACTTAATTATTTTCTTTCCACTTTTTTGTCTTGCACTCTTTACATGTCATGTGAGTTTAATAAACATTTAATTTGTCAATGACTAGTGTCTGAATATTTGAAGTGTGTTTCATGTTTCAGTCTAGGTAATTCTTGAGTTATAAGACAAAAATATTTATTCCTTGTTAATTGCTCTTACTTCTTAAAGCACCTTTTATTTTACTCTGCTAGTTTAACTCAAATACTTTTTTCTTTGTTCATCAAACTAAATTTACCTTTACTAGCCCCTGAATTGAAATTTTGTAATAAGTTTTTTTAAAATATTTACAAGACAGTGTAAAAAAGCTATAGAACGTGAAGCAAAGAGCTAACTTGTGGTTATGTAAATAATAACTTTTTAGACCTTTGGCAACTAGTCTGTACTCAACTCAAATTTTTGATCATCAACAGTTAGAAAACAACATGAAACACAAGCAACAATAAACAAAGATTCATTTACCTTGGCACAGAAGTGCATAACACTTCAGCGCTGTGTATGTTTTTTGACAGAGAAGAAGAAACATTCAGAGCTAACATTTAAGTAGCGTGCAAAGTTTCTGTCAAATAGGCATCGCCCAGTCCAAGTCAACCTTGTCTGAACATTAAATTAGGCCTGCTCATTTGTGCACATAACAACTTTTTTGTAATCTTCTATTTAATAGCCATATCTCCTTATGGCATCCTGATCTTTCTGATGCTGGCTTCCTCAATTAAGTGACTTGCCAGTTTAATGATAAACATCATTAGTGAGGACAAGGTGTAAGTAAAAAAACTGTCACAAAAGTTGTTAATCTAAAATGTCCTGAAGTTGTGATAATAATCACTGTTTGCCACTTGTTTTATATTTTCATATGTACATTTACTGGAAAAGATTTGTTATTGAGGAGCGTCAAGTAAAGCAACATGACTGGAGACAGAAAGATTAATTGTTACTGCCATGTACAGTGCATTAAAATGATTATATTGCTAATTCTTCCTCAGTAATTATAATGAGACATGGTATTTCCATATGTACATGTATGTAAACCAAGTGACTTACAAAAGATTGCATGGTATCAAGTAAAGTCTAAATGATTCTCGAGAAAACTGTCACTGATACTTTGCACTTTAAATGTTATATCGTGAGAGACATTCAGCGTTATTTGTATTGTTAATTGTGGAAATGAGTATAGTTTGGCATATTGATTTAAATAACTCAAATAATCAGAAAGGAATTGCTTGCTGTCATGTCACAGCTCATCTTTGACTAAACAAAGCTGTCTAGGATGTAAAGTTTCCAAGATATGAAAAGTCATTTGTAAAGTTTTAAAGAGAAATACAAGTCTGGTTTTATGCTCATTAAATTATGTCACAAATTTGATAGATTCTAAATGCATTGGCTATCATCATTGAGGACACTTTTTTTACTAATAACAAACTGTAATTTTTAATAGCATTAACAGTTCAAAAGCTAGTTACATTTGTTTGGTTTATTTTTAACTTTGTCAGAAAATGCTCAGAAATGAAAGGATGTGTGTAGGCTGCAAGAGGTGTGGCATTCCATAACTCAGAGATGTTAATTTGACAATGTTCTTCAAAGATCATTGTGAATCTCCTGCAATGGTTGCTATGTTGTACATTTGGCAGTTCTTGGTATAAAGCTAAAATTGAAATTCTCAGTATATAATATAATATAATATATAATATAATATAATATAATATAATATAATATAACATAATATAATGCTATATAAGACAATATAAGGCATTATAATATACTATACTATAATATAATAATATAATATAATATAGAATATACATGCTAGTATGGTGCTTCTACTTGTAAACCATATAACAGCTACACTTTTGATAGTTTGTGAGGTAAACAAAATTTTCAGTCATGCATGTAGCGAAAGTAGTAAAAGTACCTTATGGGAAATGGGATGCAACATTTTTTTTTGTAAATTAATATATTTACAAAAAGTGCAGTTATAGCAAGGGGTCATAGTCTTCTTATTAACCAGAGAATCCTTCTTCCTATCTGAGCTAAGAACGTTGTAACAAAAAAACTGTTTTAAATTCTTCTCCTTTTTGTATATAAAATGAGGTTTCTCCCTACTATTTTTCTAACTTTGTTATCTGATTCAAGAATGGCCCAGTTTCTTTGTATTATAGATATGAGCTGAGGGGTATATCTATTATATTTTGACCAGTCTTTATCAGCAGTATCCCTATTTTCAGTAATTACTAAATAATAAGGTTTACCTGGTCTGTCTCTTTGAAATATGACCAAATGTATACTATCTTTAATAATTGTTGGACCATAGCCTCTGATATGAAATGCATCTGCTATATTATTAATTTCTTGGATGAATCCATTATTTGTTGTATTAGGCCTATTGGCTCTAATAAACTGACTGTTAACTGCACTTTTATAAATGTGCCTAGAGTGCATGCTATTGGCACGAACATATCTGGTAGTCTGTACATTTTTTCTATATATTGTATCAAACCTACCATTAATATAACACATATTCAAATCCAGGAAATGCACATTATCAACAGAATAACTCAGTTCAAATTGTAAAGAAATCAGTAGTTTTTTGCAATTCATCAATAAATTCTTACAAGCCTTCTATACCACCAGTCCAAAGAAGAAAAATGTCGTGGACAAAACACTTATAAAAACTAAATTCTTATTTTGAAATTTGGTCAAACCATCAGTAATATCAAATATGTATAATTCTTCCTATCTGGAAATTTCTAGGTTCATGTAACTATTGGTAATGGGTGTGTCCATAGCTACTCCTAGTAACTGATGACAAAACTCATTATTAAATAAAAATACATTGTTATTAAGCACTATATCAACATTAAACAAATCATTTCTACGTGGACACTGAAAACTTACTATGGGTACAGAGAAATTCTCTAGTATACTGAATACGTGTATCATTTGGCATTACTGTGACAAGTGATTTGATGTAACAAATATTGGATTACCTATTAAGCTTTCTTGCTTTAACCATTGATGTAATACATTAAGAAAATGATTGGTATCTCTAATAATGCTCTTATTATATATCAACAAGCCATGTAATTAATTCTCTAAATATTTATACAAAGCTGTTGCAATCCATCGGCTGCCCAAGACTATTGCTCTCATAGGAAGTTTCTTTAAATTCTTATGAATCTATGGTAAACCGTATATTATAGGAATAACTGGATTCGCTATGTATAAAAAGTATATCAATCTGGGGTGATGGAAGTTTCCATTAATAAATCATACAAAAAAGATTTCACTTTATCTATAATTTTATTGACATCATTGTTACTAATTCTCTTAAAAGTATTCATACCAGTAATAAATTTAGCATCCATCTTGTATAGTCAACAGCATTAATTTTAACAACCTTACCACCTCTATCCGTCTGTTTGATCATTATGTCTTTCCAATTACTTAGTTCAAACAGGGCTTGCCTTTCCCCTTCATTAAGATTATAAAATGTATTCATATTAGTTTCAACAAATATATTTAGTTATCATTTTCACACATACTATAAAAAGCTTTAGTAGTGGGTGTAGTATTAAGAATAATGGTGCTTGCTCATTTGAGTTGAGAACTGATGTTAGATACACTGTTTTTAAATGTTATTTTAAATCTAAGTTTTGTGCAAACATTCTAAGCTCAGACAGACTATCATTCAAATTACCATCAGTATAAGGAATAAAAGAAAGGCCCCCATCTAAAATGCTTAATTCTACATTATTAAGTATAACATTCGACAAATTCACAACAGTATGGCCTACAACATTTAATTATTGGCTGTTTGACTTCTTCTTCTTGGTCCTACCTGTGTGAAGGTTATTGGCCCCATCTGTGTTGGAGTGGTTGGTCGACGATTCAGTTCTCTTCTCCTGCTTCTTCCTTGCATCCTGCTTCTGCCTCTTACTGGTGCTGTTAGTTCGAAGGGTAGTTGTAAATGAAATTTGCCCATTTCTAAAAAATCAGATGCAGCTGAAGTATTTTCTTTGTTTCTTGCTTGCAAAGTGATTCCTGTAGCTGTATCCATAGAGTCAGTATTGTTTATAGAGACATTAGACACAAAGGCTGCTTCTCCCACTACATTATAGGTTCATAGATTCATAGGTTCATAGATTATTTTATTTTTTATTTTTTATTTATTTATTTATTTAACATTTGTTGACCGGGAATGTCCGACTAGGTTCCACAGAGCCTGTTTTCAGCGGAGGCCCGGGGAGAAATGCTCCAGATGCATGTCTTTGGAATTCTGAATTAGCATGTCTTTTGGAATGAAAAAATAAAATAAAATAAATAAATAAATAAACTGTGATCTTCACTTATATAAGGGGTTGGAGCAGATGGATCGAAGTTACGTTCCAATTCTTTGGGCCATTGAAACACGTTTACAATTTTAAAATCATTAAAGTATCAGAGAAACTTACTTTTTTGCAGCAATTAATTTGTGCTCAAAAGCTTCACGTTTCTCAGCATCCGTAGGAACTCATGTGAGACAACATTAAAGTATGTAGAACTCACTATCTACTCTTCTAATTTGTTGATATTATCCGATAACGCTGATTCAATTTGCATAAAAAAATCATTCATGAGTTTCATATAATTAGTACTTAAATGTAGGTTAAGTTCCTGCCATCTTTTCAATAATTCCTCATACTTGTTTCTGTATGTGGGCATTTTAAAGCCTCTTTTATAACTACTACTCCAGCCTTCTTTAATTAGAATGGGAATGCAGCCTGGAAGTTCCATGACTTGCCCTGGATACCCGAAGAGATCACCAGTGATGAATGGCTTCTGTATCATCTGTTTCACTCATAGTCCCAGATGGTTCACAGTTACAGAAATTTGTTAACAGGATGGGATACCATTCCCTGAACTGCCAGGTAATATTCACTGCACAGGACATTATTGTACATGCACCTATGTTGTAACCTGGCAGTTTACATGATTTGCAGTTGATGTTATGGCATAGGTCAGACCTGTATGAATGGTTAGGCAGGTCATTTTCCATGTGGCCATTTGGCTAAGTGCATGCTACTGTCCATATAGCTGTGCTGATAGTCACTAACCCTCCCTCTGCAAAAAAATAAAAATATCAGTTGCGTTTCAGGTGATGCTGGCTATACCCTAAAGCTCCGACTCATGACCTCCCTGTCCACCATCATGACACAACTGGAGAAATGCGGTATACACACCTACACAGAGACATGGGGTATCATTCCACGCATGTTCAGTCTTCAGAAGGGACATTTCTATTGGCTCAATTCATCTAAAAAGTTATTCTAGAACATGCCTGAGACAATCACCATGCTTTTTGTGGAGTGTGTCATGATGCATGTGATTAAGCAGAAAAGGGAGAGCCAATCAGAGAATTTGAAAGGAGTTCTACCTGTACAAGGTAGAGCACCAGATGCAGGACAGATGATGCATAATCAGGAGGAGGGCAGCAATACTGTAAACCCACTAGCTAGATAGGGCTGGCACAATACAAAGTAGCTGTGACAAAGCTGGAACATTGGTGAATGTAACAACCCTGTGGCATACATAGCTAATATGGACATGCAGCAACAGTTTTACACACACATGCACTGATAGGCAGCAGATTCCCATTGTAGACTAGTGGTACCTATGGTGGGAAACATGCATATTGCCAACCTGCTTACCCTACACTCAGACCATTGTAAGGATTAGGTGAAGGGGCTGAAGATGTGATCAGCATTATAAAAAAGGTGATGATCTGCCCCTATAATCATTTAAGCAAAACTGATTGTGATCATGATTGCTTAAATGACAGACAATGTTTGGATTCCTGTAAGAGTGTTTTCACAGCATTGTATAAGAATTGCTGATCATTGCCTGACCTATGAATTTGCAAGCTGTATGATTTCCATTTCTACATGTGCCCCTGAAAGTGTGTTTAGGTTAGGTGTACCAAAGACCAGACTATTATGTAATTTACAATAGCTACAGTAAAGAGTTGAAGACATTTTTTGTGCCTGGGTATTTTTTTTATTTTGATTATGAACTCTGGCAGATTTGTTTTGTTCCTCAAGATGGTTGGGAGATTCTAGATGGAGGTTTTGGTGGAGACATCAATTAACATAGCTGCATCTCTAATAGCAACATTATCTGGTAACTTGAGCTTAGGCAGTAATAACCTGCTGTCTCTCCCGCAAAGACACAGATGAGGTGGGCTAAGTCAGAACCAATATCTCAGCCTCCACCAGGAAAAAGATGGTTCGTTGTGTCTAGCAAGGAAAACCAAGAGCTTCTAAGCCTCTGTTAATGCTTTGAAGAAGGTGGGATACCATGTGTGGCTGTCCTGTACTGGGCTATTTTATGTGTCTTGCCTTTGGCTTGATCAGTCATATCCATCATCCCCTGCTAACCTTAGTCAGGATCCTTTTGTGCCCAGCCATAGTACTGGTGCCATGCAGTAGGTCTGCCACATCCGATCTCTTACCTGCTGGTTTGAAATACCTCATCCTGTTGGCCTGTCATGTAGTCTAAGTGCCTGCAGAAGCATACCGTTATCTCTCTGCCTTACTGAAATGTTATATCCTCAGACTCCCTTCTGTACGTGGCATAACAGTACTGGTATATAGAAAGGCTATAATTATCTATGTATATTGGAATGTATATGCGACATACAGTATAGCTGTTAATCCTGCCTAGATTACAGCTGTGGTCCACATAACATGGAATAACATGACTGACAAAACCTTTATTAAACTTGGCATTTCCTAAATACTGACATACATGTGTGTGTGTGTGTATATATATATATATATATATATATATATATATATATATATATATATATATATATATATATCATACCTTTTAACTGTACAGATTTTTCAGAATGTACAAATTTTTGACTCGTATTTGTAGTCTATTCCTCATAAAATTTGTGGTTTTCCGGCAAATCTCTGGGATGATCTGAGGACTTCTTATTCTTTCAGCTTTTCCCAGTTACGGGTTGCCACAGTGGATCATCTGTCTGCTCATGATTGGCAGTGGGGTTTTACAGTGTCGAGTTGCCAGCCCAGCGCCCAACCTTCCACAGAAGGCACACACACACACACTCACACCTAGGGCCAATTTAGAGTGTCCAATCCACCTACTGCATGTCTTTGGGATGTGGGAGCAAACTGGAGCACCCAGAGGAAACCCACGCGACCACAGGGAGGACATGCAGACTCCGCACAGAAGGCACGCCAGCTGAGAATCGAACCAGAGAACCTCTTGCTGTGAGGCAGCAACGCTAACTGCTGCACCACCGTGGCCGCCCTGAAGTCACTAAATAATGACATACATTTGAGTTTCAAACTTCAAATCCTTCAGAAAATGTATGTAAAAACAAACACTGTTACTCTAGCAACTTTCTAAATTTATATGAGCAATATTTAAATTATGTCCCTATTTTTTGGGCCTTTCTCTCTCCATTTTGTCAGGCTTAGTCCATATTTCTTGCACTAAGAGGTTGACAGGTATGATATGATATGTATGTATGTATGTATGTATGTATGTATGTATGTATGCATGAGTGTGCACAGACACACATGTAGTTATACACACTCAGACATATAGTTGCATTGCAAATTAAATCCTGTGTAAGGGAAACATATTTTATTTAAAAAACAAAGTGTCTTGGTGAATTGTGCAGACTCCAAATCAGCTCTCTTCAGAAAACCTACCCCTAGGTGCTACAGCCTCAAGCTACGCTATATTGAGTTAGAGAGATATGAGTTTTTTGGGGCTGGAGAATACCTGAACACTCAGAACATTTCATGATTCTTTATAATCTTTCAGAATATTTTTCAGAGAATGTGTCAAGCCGATTTACATTGCCAGCATCTATCCCTGCTTCTCTCATGTTTTGAAAGTGCTGTTTAGGTTTCTCGGGTCTATATTAGAACATCGAAGTTACACAACTTTGAATGTTCTAATATCAAACCCTATTCAGCAAAAGCTGAAAATATCGAAGCAACAGAAAACCACATTTTTTCCTAGGTAAAGAATTTGGTAGTCCGTTTCTGTTGCTTCGGTATTTTCAGCGCTGTGGTGGAAAGTTACGGGTCGGGTTCAGGTAAGTGTGCGATTGAGTGTGGGTTAGGTTAGTTAGGGTTAAGGTGCGAGTTAGGTATGTGTGTGATTGTGTGGATGTGAGGGTTAGGGCGGGTTAGGTGAGTTAGGGTTAGGGCGCGGGTTAGGTATGTGTGCGATTGTGTGGACATGAGGGTTAGGGCGGGTTAGGTGAGTTAGGGTTAGTGCGCGGGTCAGGTAAGTGCGCGATTGTGTGGACGTGAGGTGAGGTGAGTGTGCAATAGTGACGGACCTTAGGGATAGGGTCTGGGTTAAGATAAGTGGATAGTTAGTGGTGTGTGTATAGTATAGTGTAGGGTTTGGTGTAAGATTTTAGGTGTATGTGTGTGGATTGCTGTTTGTTTGGTGTGCTTGTGTTGTGTGTATGTGTTGTGGAACAGCAAATTTTTTCCCTAGGAAAAAGTTTGCTGTTCTGTACGTTCGATGTTTTCAGCTTTCGCTGAATAGAGTTCGATATTAGAACATTCGCAGTTTTGAAACTTCGATGTTCTAATATAGACCCAGGTTTTTCCTACCATGTAATCCGATGGTCATGCTAACACTGATGTAAAGCACCTTTAACAGTGTAGCTGCCTAACAGTTATTTCATTTCATGTTATACAAATAGTTTTATGCACTCATATGTCTGCTTACAGAGGGAAGATGTCATATCTCATTTATAATATTCAAACTGGAATGGTATTGTGCAGGAAATATATTTATTTGTATGTATATATATATATATATATATATATATATAAACACACACACATATACATGCATACATATATGTGTGTATATATATATATATATATATATATATATATATATATATATATATATATATATATATGCTGTTTCTGGATTACTTAATAATTCTTTTTTTCTATAACTCACTAATCAAAGATGCAGTTCTAAATCCTTCCTACATCGAAATGAATGAGAAAGTAAAGTGAGAAAGAAATATCCGTGGTGTTCTTTAAATTCATGACAAGCAGAGACGAGAAGGGTTTGAAAACACTGGTCACCCCCTATTTAGTCCACCTTTGTTATGTGCATGTTTGGCACTTGGTATGTGGCCACCACACTGTATCAACATATTTGTGTCTGTGACAAATAACTTAGACTTTCTAATAATGAAAGCCCCACCCCCCCACCACAAAGTGAAGAAATTTGGTATCTAGCAAATCCAATATTTTACTGAGTTTCAATTTTTATTGCATTTAACATTTCCTTAATACTGCTCTAAAAAGGGGTGGCAAGCGGTGGAACAGAAATGCAATCTTGGTAAAAGTGCAACAGTTAAAAATGTAGATGCTCTCATAAGTTGCTGACATGAACTTTTCTTATCATGTAGAGATATCGAAAGGAAGCTTCCGGGCTGTTGTTGATTATTTGTGGGTGTACAGTAACAAACTGCCGAGTTCACATGCAACTCTCTCTTGCCGTGCATACACATGACTCAGAGACTTTTGGCTTAGAGAAGTGCTTGTATGTATGTGTCACATGGGGAACAGGGAACCAGTTTAAACAGGCAAGAGGCAGAAAGGGATATTCCACATTTAACTCATGCAATTTACTGGAATGTCTCAGGCAGCAATAACAAAGTGGCTGCCTTAAAGTGATATGCAGCATTTATAGTAAAACACCATCATAATTAGGGACTACAGAAAGGGCTAGTCAGGTTTGGAAAATCCAGTCTTTCTTTAGTTCTACAATAGGAACTCCCCAAAAGATTAACAAAAAGTCTGTACTGAATTTTGCTTTTCAGGCTAATCACGACATACAGTAGTTAGCTATTCTTAGAAATTCTGAACAGAGCTTGGAATTCAGCATTTTCCATTTAGACGTTAGTTATTTTGCTGTATGTGAGCCCTTTAGTTAGTTAGTAAACTAATTCAGGATTTTATTTAGTGATTTGTGACATCAAGCTTGCTGACTATGCATAACTAGTTATGTAGTCAGAAGTAATATATAGTATCAGTCCTTAATATAAAAGTCTGCTGTATCTACAAGAAAAATTTCATAGCACAAGCTTGCAGTCGATGTAGTTGTCAAAGGCAGTTTTTATGAGGAGGTCTTATGTCACTGGTTTTATGTACAAAGTGGCCGTCATTCCTGCTTCTTTATTCTGAATTACATAGTGTGTTAGATTTAAGTAGGACTCTTGGGCAACAAGCAATTCTGTAGTCATCCTTGCAGGAGTACGTTTACAAGATACTCACTGTGTTATGCTACATATTTTCATTTTAGGAGCAGTGCATATTCTACGCATTTCTTATTGCAGGGTATTGGGGTTGGATTACCCAATGCTATTTCAGTGTCGGATTTACAGTAATTGGTGGTTATTACCGACAGATGGTTTGCATAAGTCAGGTTTCTCTTGTTTTTCCCCTTCAAGTTGTGACAATGTATTTTGGTGCATGTAATATGAATGGGCTGCTGAGAATGAACAAAAGAGTAAAGGTAGGTCACCTTTCAGTAGCACCTGCTTGAGTATGCTTCCTACAAGAGACCTATACTGTGAAGACAACAGCCTGTAGACCATGATTTGAAGAGCTTACCATGGCTGAACATTCCCCAGACAGTGACCATAGTGCTGATACCATTATTTTAATTTCTAGCCACTGTTTGTGTACAATCAATACCTCTGGACCCACTAACAGGTGAGGAGTGCTGGTGCTTAGTGGGCTTAATGATATAGTATGTATAATGAGGTGAGTCTGTAGACCAAATAAACTGGCCGTGTTTTCCTATTTACAAACAGGGCTAATTTAGCTAACCATGACACTTGTTTTGGATCACTGAATGGAACTTGACCTCTTTATGAAGATCTGTATGACCTCCCCAAATGACTTCATATGTTCATTGGTAAGTACTAGACTTGCTGCCCTTGTGGGCCATTTTAAAGATCATGTCTAAAGGTGCAAATCAACGTTTGTTTTTTGTATAAAAAGTGTTTGCATGCATCATTATGCATGCAAACACTTTTTTATACAAAAGCAAAGGTCATTCCACACCCATGCATTAACAGTTTTTAAAGACTGCTTCCGAACGTTGAAGACTAAATGTAGTAAGAAAGAAGAGAGCGATTATATCAGTCTGGGTTCTGGTTCTAATACTGCTCTATTAGCGTTGGTAAGTAATTGTAAATTAGTGATGTAATTGCCAAACTGTTAAATTATGCTGTGTCAGATGCACATTGTGAGCAGTGGGCCTTTTTCCTTAACAATCAGGCATTGTTTTATCATCAGATGGGGGATATTCAGTGCCTCTTTACTTGTAACAAGCTTATGTCTTTACAATATTTATGGTACTTGTTGATGGTGTTTATGTGAATGCATCAGTAAAAATCAGGTTTAACCATGTTCTATCACTCTCTTTTGTTATTTTTAAAGGGATATGAGATAGGTACCCACTGTTTCCCTACTATTTTACTAATTGCCTTTGAGCTACTCCAATGGAATATTGACACAGACTGCAGAGTTTTGAGGGATTGGCCTCGGTATTAACATGTTATAAATATACCGATTCTGCTCAGTCATCCTGAAGTGTCAAGTCAGAAGATGCTGCTGGTTGTAGAGATACACAGTCATTTTTGTGTATAAGCTCAATGTCACCTGTTCACTGTTCTGTCCTAACACCATGAAGGGCAAGATCAATTCAACCTATTAAAGAAGTATAAATA
Source organism: Protopterus annectens (assembly GCF_019279795.1). Lineage (NCBI taxonomy): Eukaryota > Metazoa > Chordata > Ceratodontiformes > Protopteridae > Protopterus > Protopterus annectens. Next base: position 177,170,622 of record NC_056747.1, on the reverse strand, counting down.
CATGCCATGGGAGAACGAAAGCGCTACAAATACATGCTATGAGACAATACTTAGGGCTGTGAAAGTCAAGAGAACCAGGGATTTTTTCAAGATTATTAAATGAGATGAAAGGCAAAATACAGATTATGATAGAAGAAAGCATCAGTTCAGTCTGTCTTTCTCAGGAAACGTTAATACAAAGAATATAATTGTGCTTGCTAGCCTGTGCTGTTGTCCCTAACTGGTTTAAACCAGTACAGGTGGCTTTTACCAGCATTATTTGGGGTGGGGGAAGCCTATTAGGAGCCATCCTAATGTTTTGAAATTCTCATTTGGTGGTGTGTTATACTGTGGGACATGTGGGTGCAGTATGTGAAGGCTAGGATTGCTCTACTGGGTAAATGATGCAAACTGTGCTCCCTTAACAGTCATTATTGAGCATGCTTTCCTGTCAGATATGGGCAGTTCACTTCAGGCACAACCTTTCTTCAGACATATTCATTTCCCATATTACTTTAGGCTGAATCCCTTGGGCGCTTATGTAGATTTTGGCATAATGTGTATTGCTTATTACTAAGGAGGAACGCAGTGCTATTCAGGTCCCTCCTGTACGTGATGAAAATGGCAAAGTCACATAAGTCATGTAGATCATATTTTGGAACTGCAAACATCTAAACCCCCTTTCTGGAATGCATTTAAAATTAGGCAGAAGAGTGGTTGCGTATTAGCTTACCATGCACTGTAGAGCTGTGTGTCCTTAATGTGTCTTCTGTTAGTATGGCAAGAAAGCATAAATGTTTTCTTTTATTCAACTCCTTATCAGCCTACTTCATTGTCTTAAAATATAGATAACAAGAAGAACCTCACACAATAGCCACTTGAAAGCAGAAATAATAGATAATATGAATGCAGTGTATGTATTACTGGCCAAAAGGTTTAGAGTACTAGAGCTCTCAGATATTTGGAGAAAATGCCTGGTGGTGTTTCACTCTGGGGGGTGTAATTTGTTATATTACCATTTTTTAATGTGCTAGTCAGCCATTAGTTTTGAAATATGCTACATATATAGTTCAGAATCTTTTGACTGGTATGAAGCCGTTGTGGAAAATCGTATGAGTTTATGAGATATGTTATTTTCTTTTTATTATTGCTATTTTAATAGTTGTAGCACAGTCTTTTTAAAGATTTTATTATACTTTATAAGAGGAAGAACTGCCTACAGATACTTCTAAAATGTGATAAGGTGAGAAGAAAGGACACACCACTAAAAGCCATCCATGTTACAAATACCAATCTGAGAAATAATGTGAAAAGAATTTTGAAATAAAAGATTCTAGTGATACATGATATTACGTCATCAGTTCATTACTGATAATATAGTATTTTAATCATGAGGGATTACTACTGTTAACAGAAAGCACAGAGAGGTTACATACATTTAATATATGTGTTTGGAGACTTGTTGTCCAAGAATATTCCAACATATGTGTCCTGTGAGATGGCAGGATCCAGAGGATGAGCTAAAGTGTGGTGTCATAAGTTCTGACTGTATAAAAATATTCCTTCACGAGAAGTCTTAAGACTAGAATTGGTCATCAGACTTTGACTATATGAAGCAGCCATGAATATAAGCAGTCTGTCTTGGTGGGATAGTGTGAGGTGGGATGGATTTGTAGGACAAAAATCAAGAATGTCTACTGAGATTCTAAGGCCAAATGTGTGATAATCATTAAAGTGCATATAATCTGCTTTGCTTGTAATAAAGCTCTAATCATTGCATTATAGGAATAATTTCCTTAGAAGTAATATATAAAACAGTGAAACAGAAGCAATTAAGTGAGAAAGTTGAGGTTTAAACTTTATCCCTGATTAAAATGCTGAAGCATCATTATGATCATTCAGAAAAAATGCACAGGTGGAAAGCAACAATAGATGCAACCAGGGGATATCAGGGTGCAAACCACAGGCAGGTTTGGATAAAAAGGGAGGCTAGAATACATGAGTATTGTAACAAGACTAACAAAGTAGCAATGATGGACGCAAACCATTTGGGAAACTAGCTAACAAAGCAGTCTTGGTTCCAAGTAAAGTACTCATAGAAAGAAAAGCTCTGTTATTGTAATCTGCTTTGTGTAATTTTTTCAGAAGTCACTGCAAAGATTCATTATGGGACTTGCATAGCTGAAACTATAATGGGTGGTCATAAAGTAATGCAGGAAGCACTGTCTTGTGAAGTGTGAATGCAGAAATGTTTTTGTATTGTATGTTTTTTCTCAGTTTAATGTAACAAAGGAGCACACAGTGCTACACCATTATATCATGCAACTGCCTACATCACATATATCATATCTAATATGAGCAAGTTCCATGTATTTACAAAACATACTAAAACACAGAAATGGCTCAACATGTTACATTTTTCCAGTCTACCCTCTCCATCCAAAGAATCTGCCATCTTGGAAAGTGCTATTCAATTGTCAGTATGTAACTCCTTTTTTTCTTCCTCCACCGTGTACTACGTCTCTCCCACACTCTTTCAAGCTGCTTACAACACCCTGCCACAGCGACTTCATTTGGTATCATAACACCTTTATAAAACATGCAAAGCATTGTCTTCTGATGCCATCTGCCCCATGCAGATTTCAATACCTGGCTATTTCCTTATTCATTTATCCTGTCGTTAATAACGGCATGACTTTGTCTTGGTACATCTCAAACTGTTTCCATGCATCTCAAACAAACACATCTTCCTTGACCTCTCCAGTCACATACTGTGCACTTCTTTCACACATCCAAAGTCTTGTTGCAGACATCTTATACTATTTTGCACCCCCAGCACATGTTCCTCCTCCTCCTCTTCCTCACATCTCTCACATTGCATCCAGTCTAAGGACTACTAATTCTGTACTGCTGCACTGCTATAATCTGCACCAAAAAACTGGTCTCGCTTCACTTAAGGGAGCTGCACATTGAGAAAACTTCTTCCCCAAATCCTCATCCTTTTACTTATCTTTCTTTGCCTACCATTCTACAAACCACTCGGTCCAAATTCACTGTCTCCTTTCCCCATATTTCAGTAAATCCTTCCAGTGCCACCCACCAAAAGTCAACTTTAAGTTGTAACAGTTCTTATTGAATGGCTGTCTGTGTCCCTTCTCTGCCTTCCTCCCCGTACGTTTTCACCCGATGCTTATCTTACAACTGTAACCACTCTCCTACTCCAATTCCATACTGCCCCTTAATTCCTCAACTTACCCCAGTTCCATAATTCCTCAGAAGATAAAAGTGACAATTTACCCCTTCTTTATATAGTGCCCCTAACAAAATGGATGTCTTTCTACACACCTCTCCTCTGCAAAATATCCCACACCCAGTCTATCTCCTGTCTTCTTCCTTACTTGCTCACTGTGATTTGCATATCCCCAGGTCTCCAGTACTCCTACCAGCCCTCTCCACAAGTTAGTTGAGTATACCCTAAATCTATATGACTCTTTAATCGTTTCCTCTCTACCCTCATCTCTTTCCTTCTCCTTCTTGTCTTTCCAAGCCCCTTATTTTTCTGTCCACATTTGCTGTCACCACATACCTGCACAAATCATGCATTGACCAGCTCACAGAGTTTGCCCTGTTTCTCAGTCTTTCTTTGCTTTTACTCTACCACTTACATCTGCATAAAAAGTCACATGTGATTCCTTCAGACTCATTTATTTTATTTTAGGTTCTTAATGGGGTAAGTGTACTGGTTCAGCCCTTTTTCAGCCACAACCCGAAGCAAATGGCAAATACTTGACGCATAAAACAAGACACCATTTACTAAACAGAATAGATTTACATATGGCAAGTATCCCCATTTGTTATTATGTAGATGGAAAAAAAACATAGTGTGTAGGTATATACAAATATACAATTGTGATGTCCTCACACTGGGCCAGTGATCAAGGAGCCTGAATCCTCAACACTGACACTGGAGAAGGATATTCACTTGGAATACAGATGGATACACTCAGTATTTCCAGATGCAGACCTCTCTGCATCAAGCATAGTTTCCTTTAAGAGCAGACAGGGAACACACTCAGCACTGGGTCTGGAATTCTCTATATCTGTCTCCCTCCAGGTCCCCATTAAGACTCTCCACTGGCACAAGTCAGGGTTGAGTCCTTAGTTGGGTTTCCAAGCTAAGTCCTTCCACACCTTCTATGTGAAACCAGTGCTTTGTGTCCCTGCTCCAAGCAGCTGACACACATACACTTTGAGATTTGATTTGCACACACACACACACACACACACACACACACACACACACACACACACACACACACACACACACACACACACCAAGGAAAGGCTGGCACAGATTCAACTGCCATGCCCCCTTCTACCAGACTATAAGGGAGTTATTATCACCACTGCCACCAGAACCCCTGCTAGACACTTAAAGAATCTTACAAGGGTACCCAATTATACTAAGTGAAATTAATATTAATACAAATGGTAATGCTGACCAAACAGCAAGACTTTCAGGAGTGACCAGAGTTATCACCAAATAAATATATGCAAATACTTTCAAAGCTTAAATATTTTATAAAAAAGACCAGCCACACTGAAAAGTTTAAATATATTTAATAATAAATAATGAAAGAACAAGACAAAATTAAATATATATTCACAGATAGCACATGAGTTTTAATCACAGGGAATATTAAAAATAACATCAATGGAAAGTTTCACACAGTTATAGAAAAACAGTACTTCTAATCTCACTATATTTTCCTGACTAATCTAAAGAGAATTACTGTTCTCTAGTTAAGTTACTTACTGAATAGAGCAAGGCAAGATAATGTGGTGAGTGGTCCTTGTTGTCAGATCCAAGACAGAATGTAGAATGCTGAGAGCACACTGAACTAATATCTAAATATTATTTTTGGCTTACAGAATGACAGCACACATATCTGGTCATCTGACTCCATTTCCCATGCTATCACCAACACTAGAAGCTGCCAGGAGTTTACCACCTGTGTGCTACCATACACACATTCAGAGCTTTGCTCACATCTCCTGCAAGTCATAAAACCATAAAATCATTCCAGTCTTCCTATGGGAACTACAACCTATTCTCTAGCATGGACATTGTGTCTCTGACTCCATTCAAAAGTGTGGGATAACATCTTTATGGCTTAACCCATAAAGTCATTTAATTTCAGATATATTTTAACGTTTTCTGCAGCTAGATTGTGAATAACCTCTGCTCTGCCAGTATCCTCTGTTGAAACATATACATTTAATTCTGTTGCAATAGTGCATGTACATTTCTTTTCTTTCCATCAGGGCACACTGTTGATACATTTTAACACAAGCAACTTTACAAATACATTTTTAAACTCAAGCATCTGTACAAATCAGTTTGATACACAATGACATATAATTATTTACAAAATTCCAGCTAGCTGTGATGGCATATGTTATAAATCCACTGCCCTGCTTCTGTTGGCATGGCTGGCAGTACCTCCTATTCTCACATCAATTTATAGAGAAAACAACAGTAGACTATACAATTAGATGTGATATACAATCCATACAAATATAGCAGTACAAGTCAATTTTAAAATCAGAATTATGGAACAGAAGATATTTGCCTTTTATCTTTGAGAAATTATTTATATAAATCGATCACTATAGGAACAATTCAACTTATCGCTCGAGAGACCATATTACTCCACTTGTCATGCAGTCACCTCTACCTCTCTTATATTTGCATCTTATATTCTTCATGTTAAATGAGATTCGATACGAGACCAAGAAGAAGAAGAAACGAAGTATTCTGACAGCATGTTGACTACTGCAATTTGATGCTAAGTCATTCTTAATGGTGATCCTACAGACTTTTAATGAATTCCTATTTCTTGGGCCTAGTATGCCTTAGACCAAAAGGAGCAAAGCAAACTACAGACAAACATGGATGACGAGTAGTAAATGTGAGCGATACATATTTATCCATTATTCATTTATGTTTGTTTACCAAGAAAGTTCAATGAGGCAGAGCCCATTCTTAATGGAGGCTTGGACAGAAAAGCTCCAGATATAACAAGAAATATATTAATTAATGCTGAACGGCATAATAAATAGGCCAAACAATACCAAGGTTATGAATGAGATAAGAATCCATGTAGTTAATAAAAATTAATTTCATAGCTTTCCAAATCGTGCTGAGCAGATCACCAAATAATACAGACTAAATGAGGTAAAACCTATCAAGGATCTCTATATGGCAAACAAAGCTTTCAGTTATAATATGATGAAGGCAAAGTTTGTATAATATATACGATACACAGAAGAAAATGGTGAAAGATGTGATATCTGCTAGACATCTAACGTACAGTTCTTATATATTACAAACAGTAAATGGTGAAAGATGTGATATATGCTAGAGATCTAACATGTACAGTTCTTATATATTATAAACAGTAAATGGTGAAAGATGTGATATCTGCTAGAGATCTAACATGTACAGTTCTTATATATTATAAACAGTAAATGGTGAAAGATGTGATATCTGCTAGAGATCTAACATGTACAGTTCCTATATATTATAAACAGTAAATGGTGAAAGATGTGATATCTGCTAGAGATCTAACATGTACAGTTCTTATATATTATAAACAGTAAATGGTGAAAGATGTGATATCTGCTAGAGATCTAACATGTACAGTTGTTATATATTATAAACAGTAAATGGTGAAAGATGTGATATATGCTAGAGATCTAACATGTACAGTTCTTATGTATTATAAACAGTAAATGGTGAAATATGTGATATCTGCTAGAGATCTAACATGTACAGTTCTTATATATTATAAACAGTAAATGGTGAAAGATGTGATATCTGCTAGAGATCTAACATGTACAGTTCTTATATATTATAAACAGTAAATGGTGAAAGATGTGATATCTGCTAGAGATCTAACATGTACAGTTCTTATATATTATAAACAGTAAATGGTGAAAGATGTGATATATGCTAGAGATCTAACATGTACAGTTCTTATGTATTATAAACAGTAAATGGTGAAAGATGTGATATATGCTAGAGATCTTACATGTACAGTTCTTATGTATTATAAACAGTGGGCTACTTTGCCTATTGATATGTTAGCCATTACATTTGCATAAGTAACAAATAAAAAGTAAATAAATATTTGAATTCCATTTTATATCCAGAACAGACTGAGATTTTTCAGATAATTTTGACAATGTAATATTTCTAGTATGAGTACATCTTACTCGACTTTATTCCTATTTTTTCAGGATGACAGATGCAGTATGTGCAGAACCAGGCAAAACAAGTATGTTTTTTATTTTTAGGGAAGGTATGCCACCTGCAGAGCTGTAGCCCTTCCTATACATCCCATGTATGGGGCTTCATTACCCGTACCCTTTACTTATAGTACTATACATGCTAACTTCATGGTCATGTTCTGGCAACCCTAAGGAATGCACCGACTCTGGACTGTGTTATACTAGTCCACTGTGTTATTCAGTATAATGGTTTTCTTACAGTAAATAAATGAAATCTCCACACTTCACAACGGAAGCAGTTTTTTATAATGTATGTGGCATTCATTAGAATAACATCAGCCTGAATGCATTTATTAATGCTGCCATCAATAAAACTATACATTTCCATTTGAGACAGTCTTGTGATCAAGAAGAATATCTAATATGGGATTGGACCTCTCAATTTTCCCTGTTTTGGAGGAACATCCCTATTTCAGGCCTGATTTACTGCAGCACATGATGTACCCATTTTTGGAGATATGTTCCTATTTTCAGGCTTGATTTACCCATTCACACAATTTTCTGAATTCCTCCCCCTATCACCTGTGATTTTGGAAGCTGTCAATTACACAGAAAACTACCCTACATGACCAACATACTAATGACACCAATAATTTAAAGAAAGAGGACACTTATCTTACACCTTCCCTTTTTCGGAAACAAAAATAAATGGCCTTATCTGGTAGAATTTTGCAATAAAGTTAATTAAAATCTTTAGATTTTACACTATCTGTTGGATAATGTGCTGATATTCTTCAATCATTTTTGTCACCGCCGGATTTTTAAACATTCCTACTGGAACTGGGAAGAGTTATGTGCTATTTGGTATTCAAATTTTATGGTAATTGCATATGCAATATTCCTACTTTTCAAGGGCTGTTGCACCTACTTTCAATGTCTGCAGGTTGACAGGTATGCACAGGATGCAGCTACTAGTGGTTTTATTTTTCTTTGAAGTGAGCATTGTTTTCCCATTAAAAGACACAGTCATGCTCCCCACATTGTTGATCCTAGCACTGTAGTATTCCCTGTAATCCTTTGTAACTGAATTTCTGTCTCTATCTTGGTTCCTTCACATAAGCCACATATCATAAGGAAACCATTACATTAACGCAATAATAGTGAAAAGCATGCAATAATTTCTGTCAAAGTCTAAAACAATTTATACTCTGTGTGAGGTGCTAAGTAAAAATTAGCAGATGCTATCATGAGATAACAACTGCCAGAAATCTGTCTTCTGAGTACATATCCCATAAATAATCCATATATAAATCTGAGTACCCTACGCTCAGCAAATAAGCTACTAGTTGCAACCCTTAAATCCAAGAACAAATCTAGCAATTGTCTTTTCCTAACTCTATTGGAAATTATTGGAATAAGCTTCCTAGTAAACTAACATCCCTCACATCTACTCCACTTTTCAAAAAGCAATTAAGAACTTTCCTTAATTTGCAATGGCTATGGCCATGTACTAATCCCAGCCGAATCTCATTTGTCTCTACTAACATTTTCTAATTTATTCAGTTTCTGTGTTAAACTTCTGTGCTTAAACTGATTGAATATAGTCTTGTATTGATCTTTGTAAATATGTAGCTCTTTGTTCTTTGCCTACTGCGTTAATTTTGTCTCATGTAATGAAACATAAGCCTAACTATAAGGGTGTTATTTTTTGTTTAATAACCATTTTGTATAACCAATTTTGATACTATCCTCTGATGTCTTATATTCTTATGTACTGGCCTCTACTGAAAATGGACATATATCCAATTAGACTAGCCCGGTCAAGAAATGTAAAATAAAATAAAAATAAATAAATATGCAAATGGAGTACACGATCCAGTGCCATCAGCTGCCAGGCAACATGTGATTCTGAAAGCCTTCTGACTATTGCAGTACCTGTATAAACAGGAAGTACAAATTGGAAGATGTATCATGCAGACTGTTTGAGAGAGAATGCTTCAGCCTGAGATGAAATATGCTACCATTCATGGCTACTGCCCAGCAATAGATGTATTAATGGTCGAGGAGGTCATGCCATCTCCTCTGCACCATACAGTAAGGAGCCAACTGAACAGACATCATGAATAGCTCCTGTTTGTTCAGTTATCTGTTCAGAAAGCTATCAATAAATAGTAAATGGACACACAGCTAGTGCTGGTTGTGTGTATGACCTACATACAGCACAAGTCCACACAATAAGCATAGAAATTCAGTCTCAGTATAGAGTAAAGTCTGCTCATTGCTGGACATTTTTGCATCTGGGACATTTTGATTCCATAGAATTGCTACACCAGGGGTATCTCAGACAAGCTCCTTGCAATGGTGAGTCCTGAAGTTGGTAACTACATATATTTGTCATCAACACCAGCACAGTGCTATAAAGGCATGGTACCACACCTCTTGTACAACCTCAGAACTTGGTACCACACCTCTCGTACAGCCTCAGGACTTGGTACCACACCTCTCGTACAGCCTCAGGACTTGGTACCTCACCTCTCATACAGCCTCAGAACTTGGTGCCACCCCTCACGTACAGCCTCAAAACTTGATACCACACCTCTCATACAGCCTCAAAACTAGGTACCACCCCTCTCGTACAGCCTCAGAACTAGGTAATTTTGACAATGTAATATTTCTAGTATGAGTACATCTTACTCGACTTTATTCCTATTTTTTCAGGATGACAGATGCAGTATGTGCAGAACCAGGCAAAACAAGTATGTTTTTTATTTTTAGGGAAGGTATGCCACCTGCAGAGCTGTAGCCCTTCCTATACATCCCATGTATGGGGCTTCATTACCCGTACCCTTTACTTATAGTACTATACATGCTAACTTCATGGTCATGTTTTGGCATCCCTAAGGAATGCACCGACTCTGGACTGTGTTATACTAGTCCACTGTGTTATTCAGTATAATGGTTTTCTTACAGTAAATAAATGAAATCTCCACACTTCACAACGGAAGCAGTTTTTTATAATGTATGTGGCATTCATTAGAATAACATCAGCCTGAATGCATTTATTAATGCTGCCATCAATAAAACTATACATTTCCATTTGAGACAGTCTTGTGATCAAGAAGAATATCTAATATGGGATTGGACCTCTCAATTTTCCCTGTTTTGGAGGAACATCCCTATTTCAGGCCTGATTTACTGCAGCACATGATGTACCCATTTTTGGAGATATGTTCCTATTTTCAGGCTTGATTTACCCATTCACACAATTTTCTGAATTCCTCCCCCTATCACCTGTGATTTTGGAAGCTGTCAATTACACAGAAAACTACCCTACATGACCAACATACTAATGACACCAATAATTTAAAGAAAGAGGACACTTATCTTACACCTTCCCTTTTCGAAACAAAATAAATGGCCTTATCTGGTAGAATTTTGCAATAAAGTTAATTAAAATCTTTAGATTTTACACTATCTGTTGGATAATGTGCTGATATTCTTCAATCATTTTTGTCACCGCCGGATTTTTAAACATTCCTACTGGAACTGGGAAGAGTTATGTGCTATTTGGTATTCAAATTTTATGGTAATTGCATATGCAATATTCCTACTTTTCAAGGGCTGTTGCACCTACTTTCAATGTCTGCAGGTTGACAGGTATGCACAGGATGCAGCTACTAGTGGTTTTATTTTTCTTTGAAGTGAGCATTGTTTTCCCATTAAAAGACACAGTCATGCTCCCCACATTGTTGATCCTAGCACTGTAGTATTCCCTGTAATCCTTTGTAACTGAATTTCTGTCTCTATCTTGGTTCCTTCACATAAGCCACATATCATAAGGAAACCATTACATTAACGCAATAATAGTGAAAAGCATGCAATAATTTCTGTCAAAGTCTAAAACAATTTATACTCTGTGTGAGGTGCTAAGTAAAATTAGCAGATGCTATCATGAGATAACAACTGCCAGAAATCTGTCTTCTGAGTACATATCCCATAAATAATCCATATATAAATCTGAGTACCCTACGCCAGCAAATAAGCTACTAGTTGCAACCCTTAAATCCAAGAACAAATCTAGCAATTGTCTTTTCCTAACTCTATTGGAAATTATTGGAATAAGCTTCCTAGTAAACTAACATCCCTCACATCTACTCCACTTTTCAAAAAGCAATTAAGAACTTTCCTTAATTTGCAATGGCTATGGCCATGTACTAATCCCAGCCGAATCTCATTTGTCTCTACTAACATTTTCTAATTTATTCAGTTTCTGTGTTAAACTTCTGTGCTTAAACTGATTGAATATAGTCTTGTATTGATCTTTGTAAATATGTAGCTCTTTGTTCTTTGCCTACTGCGTTAATTTTGTCTCATGTAATGAAACATAAGCCTAACTATAAGGGTGTTATTTTTGTTTAATAACCATTTTGTATAACCAATTTTGATACTATCCTCTGATATCTTATATTCTTATGTACTGGCCTCTACTGAAAATGGACATATATCCAATTAGACTAGCCCGGTCAAGAAATGTAAAATAAAATAAAAATAAATAAATATGCAAATGGAGTACACGATCCAGTGCCATCAGCTGCCAGGCAACATGTGATTCTGAAAGCCTTCTGACTATTGCAGTACCTGTATAAACAGGAAGTACAAATTGGAAGATGTATCATGCAGACTGTTTGAGAGAGAATGCTTCAGCCTGAGATGAAATATGCTACCATTCATGGCTACTGCCCAGCAATAGATGTATTAATGGTCGAGGAGGTCATGCCATCTCCTCTGCACCATACAGTAAGGAGCCAACTGAACAGACATCATGAATAGCTCCTGTTTGTTCAGTTATCTGTTCAGAAAGCTATCAATAAATAGTAAATGGACACACAGCTAGTGCTGGTTGTGTGTATGACCTACATACAGCACAAGTCCACACAATAAGCATAGAAATTCAGTCTCAGTATAGAGTAAAGTCTGCTCATTGCTGGACATTTTGCATCTGGGACATTTTGATTCCATAGAATTGCTACACCAGGGGTATCTCAGACAAGCTCCTTGCAATGGTGAGTCCTGAAGTTGGTAACTACATATATTTGTCATCAACACCAGCACAGTGCTATAAAGGCATGGTACCACACCTCTTGTACAACCTCAGAACTTGGTACCACACCTCTCGTACAGCCTCAGGACTTGGTACCACACCTCTCGTACAGCCTCAGGACTTGGTACCTCACCTCTCATACAGCCTCAGAACTTGGTGCCACCCCTCACGTACAGCCTCAAAACTTGATACCACACCTCTCATACAGCCTCAAAACTAGGTACCACCCCTCTCGTACAGCCTCAGAACTAGGTAATTTTGACAATGTAATATTTCTAGTATGAGTACATCTTACTCGACTTTATTCCTATTTTTTCAGGATGACAGATGCAGTATGTGCAGAACCAGGCAAAACAAGTATGTTTTTTATTTTTAGGAAGGTATGCCACCTGCAGAGCTGTAGCCCTTCCTATACATCCCATGTATGGGGCTTCATTACCCGTACCCTTTACTTATAGTACTATACATGCTAACTTCATGGTCATGTTTTGGCATCCCTAAGGAATGCACCGACTCTGGACTGTGTTATACTAGTCCACTGTGTTATTCAGTATAATGGTTTTCTTACAGTAAATAAATGAAATCTCCACACTTCACAACGGAAGCAGTTTTTTATAATGTATGTGGCATTCATTAGAATAACATCAGCCTGAATGCATTTATTAATGCTGCCATCAATAAAACTATACATTTCCATTTGAGACAGTCTTGTGATCAAGAAGAATATCTAATATGGGATTGGACCTCTCAATTTTCCCTGTTTTGGAGGAACATCCCTATTTCAGGCCTGATTTACTGCAGCACATGATGTACCCATTTTTGGAGATATGTTCCTATTTTCAGGCTTGATTTACCCATTCACACAATTTTCTGAATTCCTCCCCCTATCACCTGTGATTTTGGAAGCTGTCAATTACACAGAAAACTACCCTACATGACCAACATACTAATGACACCAATAATTTAAAGAAAGAGGACACTTATCTTACACCTTCCCTTTTTTGGAAACAAAAATAAATGACCTTATCTGGTAGAATTTTGCAATAAAGTTAATTAAAATCTTTAGATTTTACACTATCTGTTGGATAATGTGCTGATATTCTTCAATCATTTTTGTCACCGGATTTTTAAACATTCCTACTGGAACTGGGAAGAGTTATGTGCTATTTGGTATTCAAATTTTATGGTAATTGCATATGCAATATTCCTACTTTTCAAGGGCTGTTGCACCTACTTTCAATGTCTGCAGGTTGACAGGTATGCACAGGATGCAGCTACTAGTGGTTTTATTTTTCTTTGAAGTGAGCATTGTTTTCCCATTAAAAGACACAGTCATGCTCCCCACATTGTTGATCCTAGCACTGTAGTATTCCCTGTAATCCTTTGTAACTGAATTTCTGTCTCTATCTTGGTTCCTTCACATAAGCCACATATCATAAGGAAACCATTACATTAACGCAATAATAGTGAAAAGCATACAATAATTTCTGTCAAAGTCTAAAACAATTTATACTCTGTGTAAGGTGCTAAGTAAAAATTAGCAGATGCTATCATGAGATAACAACTGCCAGAAATCTGTCTTCTGAGTACATATCCCATAAATAATCCATATATAAATCTGAGTACCCTACGCTCAGCAAATAAGCTACTAGTTGCAACCCTTAAATCCAAGAACAAATCTAGCAATTGTCTTTTCCTAACTCTATTGGAAATTATTGGAATAAGCTTCCTAGTAAACTAACATCCCTCACATCTACTCCACTTTTCAAAAAGCAATTAAGAACTTTCCTTAATTTAAAATGGCTATGCCCATGTACTAATCCCAGCCGAATCTCATTTGTCTCTACTAACATTTTCTAATTTATTCAGTTTCTGTGTTCAACTTCTGTGCTTAAACTGATTGAATATAGTCTTGTATTGATCTTTGTAAATATGTAGCTCTTTGTTCTTTGCCTACTGCGTTAATTTTGTCTCATGTAATGAAACATAAGCCTAACTATAAGGGTGTTATTTTTTGTTTAATAACCATTTTGTATAACCAATTTTGATACTATCCTCTGATGTCTTATATTCTTATGTACTGGCCTCTACTGAAAATGGACATATATCCAATTAGACTAGCCCGGTCAAGAAATGTAAAATAAAATAAAAATAAATAAATATGCAAATGGAGTACACAATCCAGTGCCATCAGCTGCCAGGCAACATGTGATTCTGAAAGCCTCCTGACTATTGCAGTACCTGTATAAACAGGAAGTACAAATTGGAAGATGTATCATGCAGACTATTTGAGAGAGAATGCTTCAGCCTGAGATGAAATATGCTACCATTCATGGCTACTGCCCAGCAACAGATGTATTAATGGTCGAGGAGGTCATGCCATCTCCTCTGCACCATACAGTAAGGAGCCAACTGAACAGACATCATGAATAGCTCCTGTTTGTTCAGTTATCTGTTCAGAAAGCTATCAATAAATAGTAAATGGACACACAGCTAGTGCTGGTTGTGTGTATGACCTACATACAGCACAAGTCCACACAATACGCATAGAAATTCAGTCTCAGTATAGAGTAAAGTCTGCTCATTGCTGGACATTTTTGCATCTGGGACATTTTGATTCCATAGAATTGCTACACCAGGGGTATCTCAGACAAGCTCCTTGCAATGGTGAGTCCTGAAGTTGGTAACTACATAAATTTGTCATCAACACCAGCACAGTGCTATAAAGGCATGGTACCACACCTCTTGTACAACCTCAGAACTTGGTACCACACCTCTCGTACAGCCTCAGGACTTGGTACCACACCTCTCGTACAGCCTCAGGACTTGGTACCACACCTCTCATACAGCCTCAGAACTTGGTGCCACCCCTCTCGTACAGCCTCAAAACTTGATACCACACCTCTCATACAGCCTCAAAACTAGGTACCACCCCTCTCGTACAGCCTCAGAACTAGGTACCACACCTCTCGTACAGCCTCAGAGAACTTGGTATCACACCTCTCATACAGCCTCAGAGTTGGGTACCACCCCTCTTGTACAGCCTCAGAACTTGGTACCACCCCTCTCATACAGACTTAGAACTTGGAACCACCCTCGTTGTACAGCTACAGAACTTGGTAATACACTTGTCTTACAGTCTCAGAACTTGGGGTAATACACCTCTCGTACAGCCTCAGAACCTAGTACACCTCTAGTACAGCCTCAGTACTTGGTACCACCCCTCTTGTGCAGCCACAGAATTTGGTAATACACCTCTTGTACAGCCCCAAAACTTGGTAATACACCTCTTGTATAGCCTCAGCTCAGAACTTGGTACCACACCTCTCATACAGCCTCAGAAGTACCACCAGCATCCATATTGTCATAAAGACCCCATCTGTGGATGATGGTCAGGGATGCATTGAGTAGATACTGCAGCATTCAGTCAGCTGATGACCAGCTGTTACAAATCACAGCATTATTCTTTCAATGTCTGTTGTCAAACTTATGTGTTCTGAGACACAGGTTCCTCACCAGTGACATCTAGTATGTGAGCAGATGCCAAAGTACAAATGACAGCACATCATTGTGCAATAAGAAATCATATTATCACACATGTGACTCACTGTAACACGCCCTCATGTTTTTAGGTAACACTGATTATCCAATGGAGCCCTGGCTAGTGACATATACACCATCCTAAGTAACCTGCAGAGGAAGCAGGCAAACAAGCACACAGCCTGGGAACGAATGTTGCAAAGACAGGTTTGTCTTCCTGAAGGACTGAGTCTGGTGTGACACACACCCAGTATTGCTGTGCTACACACCTGGCACATCTGGGAAACACCTCAGATAGCCACCATCTGCGAAGTGCTGCATAGTATGATAACACCAAAACATGGTGGTCTTCAGGTCAACTCCTCTACAAGATCCCCAGCTAATGGAGCCGAAATGGTGATGAAACACGTCAGTACATAACGATGAACAGGTGAATCAAAGCACAGTGAGAAGGCACTTGTGGTATGCCTGTGTACAAATGAAACACGTCAGTACATAACGATGAACAGGTGAATCAAAGCACAGTGAGAAGGCACTTGTGGTATGCCTGTGTACAAATGAAACACGTCAGTACATAACGATGAACATGTGAATCAAAGCACAGTGAGAAGGCACTTGTGGTATGCCTGTGTACAAATGAAACACGTCAGTACATAACGATGAACAGGTGAATCAAAGCACAGTGAGAAGGCACTTGTGGTATGCCTGTGTACAAATGAAACACGTCAGTACATAACGATGAACAGGTGAATCAAAGCACAGTGAGAAGGCACTTGTGGTATGCCTGTGTACAAATGAAACACGTCAGTACATAACGATGACCAGGTGAATCAAAGCACAGTGAGAAGGGACTTGTGGTATGCCTGTGTACAAATGAAACACGTCAGTACATAACGATGAACAGGTGAATCAAAGCACAGTGAGAAGGCACTTGTGGTATGCCTGTGTACAAATGAAACACGTCAGTACATAACGATGAACATGTGAATCAAAGCACAGTGAGAAGGGACTTGTGGTATGCCTGTGTACAAATGAAACACGTCAGTACATAACGATGAACAGGTGAATCAAAGCACAGTGAGAAGGCACTTGTGGTATGCCTGTGTACAAATGAAACACGTCAGTACATAACGATGAACATGTGAATCAAAGCACAGTGAGAAGGCACTTGTGGTATGCCTGTGTACAAATGAAACACGTCAGTACATAACGATGAACAGGTGAATCAAAGCACAGTGAGAAGGCACTTGTGGTATGCCTGTGTACAAATGAAACACGTCAGTACATAACGATGAACAGGTGAATCAAAGCACAGTGAGAAGGCACTTGTGGTATGCCTGTGTACAAATGAAACACGTCAGTACATAACGATGACCAGGTGAATCAAAGCACAGTGAGAAGGCACTTGTGGTATGCCTGTGTACAAATGAAACACGTCAGTACATAACGATGAACATGTGAATCAAAGCACAGTGAGAAGGCACTTGTGGTATGCCTGTGTACAAATGAAACATGTCAGTACATAACGATGAACAGGTGAATCAAAGCACAGCGAGGAGGCACTTGTGGTATGCCTGTGTACAAATGAAACACGTCAGTACATAACGATGAACAGGTGAATCAAAGCACAGTGAGAAGGCACTTGTGGTATGCCTGTGTACAAATGAAACACGTCAGTACATAACGATGACCAGGTGAATCAAAGCACAGTGAGAAGGCACTTGTGGTATGCCTGTGTACAAATGAAACACGTCAGTACATAACGATGAACATGTGAATCAAAGCACAGCGAGGAGGCACTTGTGGTATGCCTGTGTACAAATGAAACACGTCAGTACATAACGATGAACATGTGAATCAAAGCACAGTGAGAAGGCACTTGTGGTATGCCTGTGTACAAATGAAACACGTCAGTACATAACGATGAACAGGTGAATCAAAGCACAGCGAGGAGGCACTTGTGGTATGCCTGTGTACAAATGAAACACGTCAGTACATAACGATGAACAGGTGAATCAAAGCACAGTGAGAAGGCACTTGTGGTATGCCTGTGTACAAATGAAACACGTCAGTACATAACGATGAACATGTGAATCAAAGCACAGCGAGGAGGCACTTGTGGTATGCCTGTGTACAAATGAAAAGGCAGCTAATACAAATATATCTGCCATTGCATAACAAATGAACAGAGACAGAAGCCAGGATGACCACAAAAGTATAGGTGACTTGATAATATCTCAGGGCATGCCGATAGATAGATCTCCTGAGCCGTTATGGCATCAGACAATACCGCTAATTTAAACATACCTACTATGAAATACTTTTCCACAAATGTTATCTGCAGAGGCATCATGGAGCACATTAGATATGTAGCTACAGCTGTCCATAGAATCCTGGGGGATGCCACGGTACATGAAAATTTATGCTATATGCAACAACATAAATGGCTATGTCATAAGTGAGATATATCCCTCGTCCATGCTGAGACCGGCACACCTGCTGAGAATGTATCCTCATCACAATAACATAAATGGCTGTGTCGTAAGACAGATATATCCCTCCTCCATGCTGAGACTGGCACACCTGCTGAGAATGTATCCTCATCACAACAACATGAATGGCTATGTCATAAGACAGATATATCCCTCCTCCATGCGGAGACCGGCACACCTGCTGAGAAAGTATCCTCATCACAACAACATGAATGGCTATGTCATAAGACAGATATATCCCTCCTCCATGCGGAGTCCGGCACACCTGCTGAGAATGTATCCTCACCACTTGAGGTTTGAGGCCGCCCATCACTGGCTATAGCGGGGGCCACATGTTGTTGTCCATACCATGGATGTCCACAAGGAGGCTGTGCTGCACCTTAGACAAAGGCAGACTATGTCCAAAAGATTACCCAGTGCTCTCAGTTGCTAGCACTGCAAATACACATAAATTTTGTCAGGCGATCTTTTAGGTTATGAGGGCTTACTAAAATTGGAAGATGACTGGAATACTATCACTTCATATACACTTTGTTACTTTGTTTCTGTTGAGACAATATAATACTTTGTGACTAGCAGTGATTAAATCATGAAACTCTCTGGCAGCACAGATTGCATCTACAAAGGCAAGTCCAAAACATATTCGGCATGATATAATATCTATATTTACAAAGTATCAAATTAATACTTGCTATATATCTTAAATAGCTGAGGCGAATTTGTTTGTTTATTTATGCTTTGATGTTTTATCCTTGGGTTAGGCTGTAAAAATTCAAGCAATCTCATGTAGCACATTTGGAAAAACTGTTTTATGTATAAAACTACCTAGCTTTGCTAATAACAATAATAAGGGTTACTTGTTTGAACCCTGCATGAAAAGACATTTCATAGATCTTATCACAATGTTCTATAGATGGTGTATACTGCATTGTCTATGCTTCAGTGTTAGCATTTCCCTCCACCTCCGTCACCAGTGTCAGGAAGTCCCAAACATTGAAACCAGCATTAACTGCATGTGAACGGAAGCTGTGTTGGACTCATTTCTGCTAGAGACGACAAAAAAGCAATGAAATGTTACAAGTCAACCAATCGGTGAGCAGAGTTCCTACCACAACTTTCTGTATAGCAACAACCCAAATTAAGCACAGCCAATAAAAAGGCCATGTTGTACCCTTTTAAAGTTTAAAGAGCCTCAAAATAATAATGCTTGCTTCCTGTGTTTCTTCCAGCATTGGTAGTTCAACCCCCTGATAACGCATGATGGCTTCCTGTGATATGCTGTCTGCAGAAAACAAAAATAAAACATCATACATCGAGAAGACATTTAGTTTAATTACTTCTAGCTCTCTTTTTTTCTTATTTGCTTTACTATTACTGACTCCTTTTCTACCTCAGTATGTAGAGCACAATCCCTCAAAATGCTTACACAATTGCTTTCTTGATACACAGAATGCCTTATAAAAGAGCAAACCCATAGTTTAGCACAGTCACACATAAGAAACAATTAAGCATGAATAAGGAGCAATGATGCTTGATTAGTAAAAAACAAATTTCACACACACATTGACACATATTATTATATTCTCTCAGTAACTACATTTTTATGATTCCTTTAAGGAATTGTGTGGGATACGTTAGGTTAAGAAAAATAGGATTTTGTGTCTTGGGATGGGTGACTGTAGTCACCTGACAGATGTGCGAGTTCTGATAAGGCAGAGAATGCGGTTGGGCAAGCTATGGGAAAGTGAAGTACTATAGTTACACACACACTTGTGTGTGTGTGTGTGTGTGTGTGTGTGTGTGTGTGTGTGTGTGTGCATGCATGTGTGCATTTGTGTGCCCACATGTGTGTCTACTGCATATGTGTTTTTGTGTGCACATGCATGAGTGTGCCTGTGTCTGTGTGTGCATTTTTGTGTCTGTGCGCATGTGTATGCATCTGTGTGTCAGTATCCAAGTGAGTGTGTGTGTGTGTTCGTGTATGCATCTGTGTGTCTGTATACAGGTGTGAGCATGTATGCTATCATGCACATGCATATGTGTGTTTCTGTGTATGAGCATACATGCGCATGTGTATGTTTGTGTGTACATGTCTATGTGTTTCTTTGCACATGCATCTGTGTGTATATCTGTGTGTGCGTATGTGTGTGCATATGCATGTGTGTATCTGTGTGTATGTCTGCATATGGGTATGGATGTAAACGAGCAAATCGAGGGTAAGTGGAATTCATCTACTTATTCTATCAGGCAGTTTATTCAGGGTGATGCAATGCTATTTATTATACATGTAATTGCAAGCACCTTAGAGTTTGTTTGAATAGTTTCGAAATAAAGACAGTTCCAGGCCACCAGTAGAGTAAAAAACTTTTATATAAATCCACATATGAGCGCTTTCGTCTCCATACAAGACTTCTTCTGATAAAACAGCACAGGTGCTACACTTACTTATATAATTGTCATAATTACTAAGCAATTAAAATTTAAAGCACCACATAAAAAATGGTTTAAAATATTGTTTAGTTCAATAACAAAAAATATTACAAGAAAAACATGTTGTCACCACATTACTTTTAAAAAAAAATCAAATAATATTGTTCTTTAATTTTAATTTTGAATGAATACTTCTACCCCTTACATAAAATTTGTTTAGTCATACAATAAGTGACTCAAACTCGAGCTGCTTTTTCTGTCAATACAGGTTTAATACTCACATACTCATTAAGACCTGGGGGAATGTTGGCCTTTAACCTCAGTTGCCATTTTAGTTCCATATTCAATAGTGTGTTTTTCATATCCCCTCCTCTGGTGTTGTACTTAACCAAATCAGTGATACCAAATTTGAAACCACTGAATGACAAACAGGAAACTGAATGTTTAAACAAAGCACTGGTGTCTTTCCCGATCCTAATATCATAAAGGTGTTCATACATTCTGTCTTTCAAAGCTCTTTCAGTTTTTCCTATATAGAATGCTGAGCACTGCGTACATGTTGCCAGGTAAACCAACATCTTAGTGTTGCAATTACCCTTACAGAATTTAACTATACTGTTAAGTCCATTGTTCAAATTTATAGTCTCTTCCTTGTAAATGTGTGAACATTGGCTGCACCTACCACATGAACTAGTAGCTTTTTTGGTTTTGACGTTATTATCCACCCTTTCAAACAACCTTTTAAAATGTATCCCTGTCTTGAAAATAAAGTTAGGTTTGTTCCCCACAGCATCATATAAATCTTTGTTGGTCTTTAATACACTCCAGTTGGCTCTCACTATTTGTGTAAAAAAATCTGTGAACATATTAAACTCAGTGACACAGGCTCCCTGAAAATTTTTGACTTCTGTGTTTTGTTCTATAGCTTTTGTGACAGGTTGTCCTAGCAACGCTTTGTACTTTGTACCACAACCATTATACACTTCTTCCGGAATGACACCGACCAATTCTCTTGGGTAGCCCCTTTCTACAAACTTTTTGCCCAAAAAAATGAATTCTTCAAACAAATCATGAAATTCAGAAGTCATCCTAGCTATCCGGACTGCTTGTCCTTTAATGAGACTTCTTTTTTGGTGTAGTGCAAGTAGCTATTGCACCATGTGTCCTTGCGAAATATCCTGGACTTAAATCCATTCGGTGTTTTATATATAGTGATGTCAAGGTAATTTATGCTGACCTCATTGACGGTATGTGTGGAAGAGAGGAAATCTGTACTGTTATTCAAATATTGCATAAACAGTTCTATATTGTCCTTAGTACCCTCCGAAATCACAAAAATATCGTCAAGAAATCTCATGTATGACTTGATGTTTTTTTGAAAAATGCTGTTAAACACATACCTGTTTTCCCATTCTAACATCACTAAGTTGGCATAAATGGGGGCACAGGCTGCCCCCATAGCTACCCCACTCACTTGTTGATAGTATTCTCCCTGAAAGCCTATGTAGTTGTTATCTAACACGACCTCCATGAGTTCCAGGATTAATTAAATTTGATCTTTATGTAAACAAGAGTGTTTATGGACACTATCACCAAAAAATTTGTGTCCCTCATGACGCGGAATGCATGTAAGTAAATCCTTCACGTTGATTGTGAGAAAAACACAGTTTTCTGTCCACAAATCATTAGTTAATTTACTGAGTAATTCCCAGGAGTCCTTAATCAAATGTTCAGTTTTAACTACGATGTCCTTAGTAAAGTAGTCAACATATACTGCTAACGGATGTGTCTTAGAGTTTCTGGCTGATACAATGGGCCTAAAAGGAGGTTCTAATATAGATTTATGTACTTTGGGGACCCCAAAAAAGTTTGGAATGATGGGGTGGAATTGTCTCAAATATTGGTATGTTTTATTATCAATTCTATTTTCTACCAAATACTCGTCTAAAAAAGAATCAATTCTACTGTATGCAATTTGTATTTCATTGAATGAAACAGGTGTGTACGTGTTGGTATCAAGCAAAATGTTAGTAAATGCATTATTATATGCTTCAATACCATATAAGACCACCCCCCCTCACCTTTATCCGGCTTCATAATACGAAAGTCACTTTGTGCTTGTAAATCTTGAAGTAATTTCCTTTCTTCCACACTGAGGTTGTGATACCCCATTTTCCCTCTATTCTTTGTGTATACTTCGCAAATCTCATCTGTGACTATTCTCTCAAACGTCATTAGTGCCGGGTGGAGGGGTGGGTTATAGGTACTGTTTCTAACTAAACCCCTATTTATAGTGTGGTGGTCCCTCACAGTCTTTTTACAGACCATATTCAGGTTTAATTTTCTAAGATATAACTTGAAATCTGCTAAAAGGTTAGCTAAGTCCCCGTAATGAGACCTAACAAATTTGAAACCTTTAGAAAACAGGTTGAAATGGTGTTTCCCCAAAATACTTGTTGTATAGTTGAACATTTGAAATCCTCTGTATTCAGACACTATACCTTCAGTATTTTCCTATACTTCTATTTGCCCTTCCTTCCCCCCTTCTTCCATCCAAAGTTTTTCCCATAAGAATTTACTGGGTGACCTAGATCGGAAGGTAATCTGGCTTTGCTTGCCAGCCGTTCCGATCTTCTGGGGACTAAAAAATGATCGTGGGGTTCTGAAAAGGAATCCAATTCATCTAAACGTCTATTTGAAGTGCCCTCATACGAATTACCCCTACCGTAAATGTTGGGCCTTTGCTCAACTGGTGGTTCAACAATGCCCCGCTGGTTAGTATGG
This sequence comes from Protopterus annectens, assembly GCF_019279795.1. Lineage (NCBI taxonomy): Eukaryota > Metazoa > Chordata > Ceratodontiformes > Protopteridae > Protopterus > Protopterus annectens. Next base: position 177,147,003 of record NC_056747.1, on the reverse strand, counting down.
ACCAAATCATGTGTCTTGTTTTTGTTTTTAAAATTACTAAAAGGACCTGGGTACATTTTACCCTTGTTGTATTGTTCCTTGTCCCTCATGAATTTTTTCTGCTTCCTAGCGAAAACATCATTAATCCTACCATTGATTCTTTTCAAAACTTTATTGTATAAATATTTATATTCGTTAAACAGTAAATCATTAAGGATGTCATCATTCAACCTGTTGATTTCACTAGACAACCTACCCAATGTTGTTTCATTATACTTAATCAGTTTGGAAATCAACCCTAACCCACACTCATCAAAAAAAACATGAACATCGTTCAAAACTACATCAGTGTATTCTATGCCAAAAGGATATTTGTGTATTCTAAGTCCTTGTGGGACTAGTTTGTGCCTTATACAACAATGCAGATACCGGTTGTCTATCTGTAGGCATTTATATTTAAACAACTTTTTCAAATGAGAAAATCATGTCTTTTAAAATAGGCTCATTAAATACATTTACATCTTAACCAGCCGTACTTTTATTAAAATTATTGGCAGAAAAAGATGTATTAAAAACAAAATTCTTTTCCATAACATCTTTAAAACATAACAAATGTTCAGAGTTCGGTGGAAAGCCAACCACTGTGTCTACCAAGTTGCTTTGGATCACGTTTCCATTTTTAAATGGTTCCGCATGAGAAACAGTACCTTTAGACCTTTTGTTTGAATAGTTTATTTTTGATGGTGGCATACACCACAGAGTTTTCTATGATCAGATGAGTATGCTTAACAAATGTTATTAGCCAAAGAATGACCACCTGACTGTCATGTCCCCTCAGTTTGAATTTCATGGTAGAGTATTTAGCTGTACGCCCCCAGTATACTTTGGCTACCTCAGTGGGAAGTATCAACTTAAACAGATGTCATATGAATTTTTCATGCATTATATTGTGTTTGCCTGTGCTTTAAGTTAGTTCTGTGAAGGTACATTTTTTAAGCCCACATTCAGTCATGAGATAGCAATGATCTGCACTAGACGGGACCTCATTATTGTAGCAAGCCACTATGTCAGGAGTTACATCTAGACCAATAAGAAAATCCACGGAGTCTGAAGCTCAACCACCACAGTACTTTATTGCACAAGCTTCACCAACTGGAAAGACAAAAATGAGAAAACTGGTTCTCCACAACTGACCTAGGTTTCGTCAAATGACTTCTTCAGAGTGTGTTGAACCAGTATATAACCACAATCAATAATGACTCACTAATTACAACAATTATCACTTCAAATAAATTGACAATTAATGTATTGTTAAAATATTCATAGTTAAAAAATACTTTGTTAAAACACATAAGTATCACAAAAAACTACCCCACCTAAAATAGTAACTAACTTGTGTTGTGTATAATCAAATAACTTATTATAATTAACTATGTATATACATAACATATCAAATACATTAAATACATAAATAAAATATATTTGTTAAAATTAAAATGTATTTGTATTGTAGTTATGGTACTAATAAAGTACAAATATTAAAAAATGTTTAATTTAATAATATACCATATAGTATATTGATTGATTTTATTTGTATTATCCTTATAGGTGTGTTTATCCCAAAATATGCCTTAATCTCAAGAATGGCTTGATTGACACAAACTCATTTAACCCTGGATGTGAGTGTGCATTTAGTTTAAATTGCCATTTAATTTCACAAACATCTAAATGAAATTCAGTGACTCTACCTTGTGGATCTTTTTCTAGTTGTTGTATAATACAAAACTTAAAATGATGATCATTATGCGTTATAATATGTAAGAATAAGGCAGCAGGGTCCAGCACGAGACGACAGTGAGGTTTCTCGTCTGGGAGCGAGAGCCAAAACCAAATTTCAATCCTTAAATCAAGACCGGAATTGGGCAAGAGCAACGCGAAGGTAAACAAAAAGGTTTACAGCTTACATAGCGCTGCCTGCACTGACCTCGACTGTTAAATTTGTTTAAATATTAGAGAAGTCTTACACCCGCAATACACTGTCAGCTGTTGTACGTGTAATATTCAAGACAAAGCGACTCATAGTGCGGATACTAATGTCAAAATTATGGTCAGTAGACAGCGACAGATAAATGACACTTCTATTTCTGTTACAAATGATGACAATTATGTTGAACGTTCAGTGGACTTTAATGAAACGTTTTTTACACATGAAGAAACTGTCTTAATATCAAGTAATGTTTTTGATAATACTACCAACGAACATACATTGGTGCCAGTTACTGCTAATGTTAACAATATGGATGAGAGTATGAGTGAATTTTTAAGGTGGTTGGAAGGTCAAGACAGCATTAATGTATGTGATTATAGTAACAATGCTAGCTCAAGTTTCAATGAACACTTTCCTCCCCAAAATGATTTTGGGACTGATGTAGTTTGTTATACATCTAATATACATGACACTGACACTTTGTTAGATATTACAACACACAGCATTATGGATTTGAATAACAGTAATGAGGGTAATTTTATAGATTTGGATACACATAATATATTCATAAATGGTTGTACCATATTAAGAGGATGTGGCTCTCATTTAAATAGTGTTACCGATACAGACTTCTGTATGAGACCAAATGAATTGACATTTATTGACCCAATGACAACAGACAGCCATAATGTGAGTGTGAATAATTCATCATTGTCTTGTTCTAATATTATTACATCTGAGTTGGGTCCTATTAGTAAGCCTAAGATTATTTGTAACAAAGCTAATGATTACAAACTATATAACTATTCTGGTTTGATTCTTGAGACACAACATGTTGAAACATTATCTAAGGGTTTTAATTTTGTACCCTGTAGAAATGCTAACATAGTAGACATCATGTTTGACCTCAAACTCTTTGTTCGTAAGCTAAATCTGGCGGCTTATTTTGGTTTTAGTGACAACAGAAATGGCACTATTCAATTGCAAAGACCTAGTATATTTAATCCACCTTATATTAAAATCACTGAATTATTTGAAAATATGTGCGAATTTGACATTAGGGATTTTTTCTAAATAAACAGTACAGTCATTTTTGTAATATGACACATGAAGACATCAAGAATATAGAATTTCTATGTAATATCAAAACAATTTGCATCATGAAGCCCGATAAGGGCAATGGAGTGGTTATAGTGGATAAATGTGATTATGTGTCCGAAATGTTTAATATGCTTAATGAAGATAATTACATTGAGGTCAGTAAACATGAAATTAATATGGCTTATCAAAAGATAGATTTGATGTTAGAAGACATGTTATTTCAGGGTAATATTAGTGAAACTGACTTTGATTATATGAATAACAATTTTCCTTTGGTCAGTGGAATATTTGGGATACCTAAAATCCATAAAGGCCTTGATAACGCTCAGTTTAGACCAATAGTTGACGGAAAAAGAAGTAAGGTGGCTTTTATAAGCAAATATGTGGACAACAAAATGAAGCCAGGATTGAAAAACTTTTCTTATATTACGAAAGACTCTTGGCACTTTTGGAGAAAGTAAAGAAAGTTGATTTCAAGAGAATTGTTACTTTGTGACAATTGATGTAGTTAATTTATTTACATCTATTCCCCATGATGTTGGTTTAACATGGTTGGGAGAACAATTGTACGCCACAGGGAAGTTCGATCAGGATGATATTAATACTTGGGTGATGTTAATGGAATTGGTCTTACATAATAACTTTTTGTTTTTTGAAGAACGTTATTTCAAACAAAATATAGGTGTTGCTATGGGGGCCGCTTGTGCCCCCACTTATGCCAATTACGTAATGGCCTTTTGGGAGAACAATTATGTTTTCAACAGTGAATATCGTCCATTTATTAAATTTTACACACGTTTTTTGGACGATGTTTTTATAATTTGGCAAGGTGAAAGGTTAGCATTAGAGGCCTTTATGGATTATATTAATCAAACTGCTTGGTTTTTAAAATTTACTTATAATATACAAAAGACAAAGTAACATATTTGGATGTGAGTTTAGCATTTGTTCAAGAAAAGGGATGCCTGGTTTCAAACATATATAGAAAATCCACATTTTCCAATTCATATCTTCATTATGATAGTTGGCACCCCAAACACCAAAAAAGAGCTATTGTCAAGGGACAAATGGTGAGGGCGGCCCGCATGGTGAGCGAAATGTCTGATTTTGTAAATGAATTGGAATTTATAGCACAATTATTTTTTAATAGGGGTTACCCCAGAATTTTATGTGATGAAATCATGAATGAAATACTCTTTAAAAGAGATAAAGGCATTATTCTACCGATTCTTAAAAATAATGTGGAACTTTTTAGTGACACAATGGAACAAAACAGTGATGATTTTATAACAAAAGGGAATTTTTTGTTTGTTTTGACCTACAATGCAGACGCCGAATTTGTTAGAAGTATTATAGAAAAGAATTGGGAATCCTTTTGTAGGTTAAAGGATTTTCAGGAATTTGCTGCTCGTCAAATTAAATTCATTTTTCGTAGAGATATAACATTTAAAAAGATGTTTGAAACATGTACATTAAACAATGGTTCCAACAATAATAAGACTAAAGGAAATTTTAAATGTGGAAGATGCTTGATGTGTAGGCATATTATGACGACTGGCAAGAGATTGGTTATTAACAACATACCTATTAACATTATGGGACACTTTGATTGTTATTCTGTCAATGTGGTATATATTGCCGTATGTCAGTCATGCACTGCCTTTTATGTTGGAAAGACATGTAGGGTTTTTAGAGAAAGAATAAAGGAACACATATTGGATATCCAACATAAAAAACCTTCAAATGCCTTGACAAGGCATATTATAACGCATAATGATCATCATTTTAAGTTTTGTATTATACAACAACTAGAAAAATATCCACAAGGTAGAGTCACTGAATTTAATTTAGATGTTTGTGAAATTAAATGGCAATTTAAACTAAATGCACACTCACATCCAGGGTTAAATGAGTTTGTGTCAATCAAGCCATTCTTGAGATTAAGGCATATTTTGGGATAAACACACCTATAAGGATAATACAAATAAAATCAATCAATATACTATATGGTATATTATTAAATTAAACATTTTTTAATATTTGTACTTTATTAGTACCATAACTACAATACAAATACATTTTAATTTTAACAAATATATTTTATTTATGTATTTAATGTATTTGATATGTTATGTATATACATAGTTAATTATAATAAGTTATTTGATTATACACAACACAAGTTAGTTACTATTTTAGGTGGGGTAGTTTTTTGTGATACTTATGTGTTTTTAACAAAGTATTTTTTAACTATGAATATTTTTAACAATACATTAATTGTCAATATATTTGAAGTGATAATTGTAATTAGTGAGTCATTATTGATTGTGGTTATATACTGGTTCAACACACTCTGAAGAAGTCATTTGACGAAACCTAGGTCAGTTGTGGAGAACCAGTTTTCTCATTTTTGTCTTTCCAGTTGGTGAAGCTTGTGCAATAAAGTACTGTGGTGGTTGAGCTTCAGACTCCGTGGATTTTCTTATTGGTCGTGTCGTGGTTTGGTTCCTGGTTCGAGGAGTTACATCTAGCTTGTCTATAATCCATCAGGATATGAGAGTTACATTAGGTCTGCTAAACAGAAGTCATGCTAACAATAGTGTTTCTTTTATCATGACCTGATTTTTGTTGTGAGGAAATTTCTGCCACTATACTACATTCCTAGCTGTAAGCTATCACTCATAGTCAGCATATGAATCCATCCACAACACCTTTTTCCATTCTTGCACATGGGATTAGAGTGTCACTTCAATAGTGACAATCATCTAGAGCCACGGTTTACAACTCTGGGTGGCTAGCCCTGCCACAGTAGTTCTTCCACACCAGACACTCGCAAACCCACTCTCCGCTATCTTCAGTTTAGAATATCCACTCCAGTACCTAGTACTTGTCTTTGGAATGTGGCAGGAAACCATAGCACTCAGAGGAAACCCACCCAAACACAGGAAGGACATGGAGACTCCTCACAGAAGGTACCCCAGCAGAAAATCCAACTGGAGAATCTCTTGCTGTGAGGAAACAACACTACCTGCTGTGCCACTGTGCTGTCACAAAAATTAAAATGATCCCTTAAATTAGTGAAAATGTCCCACTGTAGAGAAGCTGGCAGTACATTGTTTCTGTTATCTGGCGGGTTTGAAGCCACATTTTTGCACCTGAGAATATATCCACTTATTGAGGGAGAACTGAAGGACACTGTGTAGCCATGTATATGTCATCTACACCACAGAATGTACCTTTAGTTTTAGAATAATTTAGTTGTTTTATCCATTAGAATATGTTACAATTTAAATTAAGCATTATCACTTTTCATTTTGTGTTTTACTAAGGTATATAGTTTGATGAATAGCGTTTTTTCACTCTGATTGCTTTTGCTCCCTTAAATCTGTCACAGTTTTACATTGTCTGCTATAATTGGGGGCTAGACTTGGGGGTGGGGGTGGGGATACATTCTGGAAGTTAATGTGCAGTTCCAAAAATCCTGGCTATGCCCCTATTTGAAAGGTCTTTAAATCCTTTACAGCTGTTCTTGGTTAAGTAAGGGAAAGGGATGGCATATGAAAGTCATCTTAAAACTGCCATAAGTTAGCTTGATGGCACCATTGCAATGTCTGACTATCAAAGACAGGAAGATATTAGGAATGTATAAGGATTCTCATCAAACTCACATGGCTTTTCAGATGCTTGAGGAAGGGAGGTTCCATCATACCTATTATGCCCTTTTTAACATGCACTCTGAAAAAAAAGCCAGATGTGCTACATCAATGCCCTTATCAGCCAGTGTCAGGTCAGTAGGGCTCCTACACCAGAGCAAATGTCTTTGAGAGAGCTCAGAAAAAGCTTGCCCCATCCACCTGAACTAGGTAATGCTGTCTCGACTCTGTAGTCAAGCCTGAATAAGCCTATTGCTTATTGTAGTTTGCAAATTGTTTGCCAGTTTTCTATAGTGCTTGGACCAAAGACACTTAGAAGCATGAGTCTGTAATTGACCATCATACTAAGCTATCCGTCTGTGAATGAACTCCGCGATGCTTACCATCTACAAGGGTAGTACTTTAACCTGAGAAAGACTATGACGAGTGACATTAATGGTCTCATCAGTATTGCAATACAGGCTGATACAAAATAAATTAACGTTAGTGTCAGTGCATGCAGATCAGATACGCCCTTCACCTTCACCTTCACCTTCACCTTCTCCGTTAGCAGTAGCTTCCTACCTGCCGATTAATTAATCCAGCTGAAGCAAAAGGCTGCATATAGAAAGAAATGCACTGAATATAAATGAGTGTAACATTCTGAATAATTAGGGAATCAGTGAGTTTGTCAATTTTAGAGTGAAAATAGTTTATTTATTTATCCTTTGTTGACTTGGTTAGTCCCACTAGGCTAGTAGACTCTTTTAGGGGAGACATAGGTGGTATATATACTACCAGGGGACATTTAGCCAGGGCATCATGGAATTTCTCCTACTTTTTTCAGTAGGTTCACTGGCATTTTTTACATCCACCTGAGCAACCACCAGAATACGTGGCCTTGGTTTACCATCTCACAGGCACATGAGGCCTTGGTTTACCATTTCACAGGCATGTGGGGTCTTAGTTTACCATCTCACAGGCACATGGGGCCTTGGTTTTCCATCTCACAGGCACAGGGGCCTTGGTTTTCCATCTCACAGGCACAGGGGCCTTAGTTTACCATCTCACAGGCATATGGGATCTTGGTTTACCATCTCACAGGTATATGGGGCATTGGTTTACCATCTCACAGGCATACGGGGCCTTGGTTTACCATCTCACAAGCACATAGGACCTGGATTTACTATCTCACAGGCATACAGGGCCTTAGTTTACCATCGCCAGACATATGGGGCCTTGGTTTATTATCTCACAGGCATATAGGGCCTTAGTTTACCATCTCACAGGCACATGGGTCCTTGGTTTACCATCTCATAGGCATATAGGGCCTTGGTTTACCATCTCACAGGCATATGGGGCCTTGTTTTATCATCTTATCTGAAGGACCCAAACACAGTAGTACATCACCACTGAACATGTTACTGAAGTTGCCATTAGTCCACTAAAAAACTTTGCAAATATTGTATAAAAAGTAGAGAAATACTTTGCAAAACGTATACTATCTTGTCTAGCTTGTATTACTCGTGTAAATGCTTTCAGATTGTGATTTTTCTGAAATGCATGACAGGATAACCTTTACATGTATATTTTTTGTATCTCTAAACATCACAATGAGTGTAATGTATGCATACTAGTCATTCATCCACTCTTGAACAAATTTTAGCAAACACCTGGTTACCTTTGTCTATTTTAGTGAAAAATTAGTTTACAAATAATTTACTGAATTACTGCCCCAGCCAAGCTACATTCCTTTAAAATGAAAAGAACCTAAATCTTCACAGTAGCACAACCTTCACAAAATATGTCTACTACTAAAGTTGCTGACGAGCATGCTGTTAGATCGCAAACATAAAAACATAATTACTGAATGTAGCTATTTTGTTTAAATAGAAAAGTCATACAAAGTTCTCTCATATAACCTGAATTAATATTTAGGATGGAGAATTTATTGCAAGAGGAAACTCTCATTCAGTCAGAGCAAAATGCTGTGATCAGTGCCTTATCAAAGTGAATGTTGAGACTTTAACCTCTTCTCACACGCATTATTTATTTCGCTTTGTCACCAAAAAAGTGTCCATCTAATCATCAGCTCTTAAACAGAGCTAAAATGGTAAAATAAAAACACAGATGGCAAAAAATGGTAAAATAAAAACACAGATGGCAATGACCACACACTGAAAAAATGAAAACAAATCAAGTGTAACACAATCTAAAACTTTATTGATTAGAACCAGGAATAACGCTTTTGCTGTAACCATAAAGACTTCAACAGATTCCTGTAGAAAGTCCATACCAAGTTTAAATAACAATCAAAATGTCACATGACTGTCTTCATTCAAATTTAAAGGCATATTCATCTAAAAAAATATTCATGCACAAAATACATTCAAAAATCCTTTGTCACATGAATACAGCTTCTAGAAAAATAGCTACAGAATATTTCTGCTATGTAAAAATCAATGTTTTTTTACCTTTGTCTTTTCAAGACAGATTTACAGTTGAAAAGGCCATTTAGTCCACAATCTATGTTAGCATTTAATACCTGCTCTTCAAATTCCTTGATGTCCAAAAGATTTTCCATGTCTTTCCAAGTGTAAATACTTTTAGCATGTAATTTTTTTTCCTTTTTAAGCATGGAATTACATTTTAATTGTTAATTGTTAATTTTTTTTTCTCTTTCAGTTATCTTGTTGGAGCTTTTCTCCCTGGGCCTCTACTGAAAATGGAAATATATCCAGCTAGACCAGCCCGGTTAACACATGTAAAATAAAATAAATAAATAAATGTCAGCCCTCCCTAATATTGAGTTCAATGTAGTCAATAAAATAAAACAAAAAATTCTTATGTTTTTCACATTTACTGGTATGTCTGTTTTATTTTTATAGCATACCCCATCTCAATTTTGATCAACAGAACTATATCTGAAGCTACCATCCCCACTATATGGAAAATCTCCCATGTCATACCTCTCCATAAAGGAGGCAGTTCCACAGAACTGTCAAACTTTAGGCCCATAGCAATTCTGTCACCGTTAGCTAAAATTATGGAGAAGTGTGTTCACATACAGCTCATGCACTATCTCAAACAGAACAAGCTATTGTTCAACTCTCAGCATGGCTTTAGGCCACACCACAGTACTACCTAAGCCTTCTAAGCCCTTGTCTCTTTCTCTAACATTATAAACCACAGCCATACCAATAACAAACTATCCTCAGCACTCTTTCTAGATCTTTCCAAGGCCTTTGACATGGTTTACCATAAAATGCTAATAAATACTTTTCAGGCCTTCACCTTAAACAATCAAGCACTCCAATGGTTTGAATCCTACCTGAAGGGCAGGCAACAGACAGTCCTATGGCAAGACAAGCTATCATCGTGCCTACCCATCACACTAGGAGTTTCCCAGGGCTCTATATTAGGACCCCTTTTTTTCTCTAACTTTATCAACGACCTTCATACAATCATCCCAGATGCTACCTGCATTCAATATGCAGATGACTCCACTTTAATTTGTTCCACCACCTCACCAACTAACCTATTCACATTAACCCAAAACACCTTCAACACAGTCGAAAATTGGCTTTCGAATCAACATCTGATCCTAAACCCCAACAAAATTAAGGTGCTTCTCTTCTCCCCTACATGCAGGACCCCCCCCACTCTTCAACATAGCAGCAAATAGCAGCACAATTATCTCCCCAGAAGCCCAAACTAAACTATTGGGTGTCATAGTCGATAACAACTTTAAGATTGATATGCACATCAATCAAACTATCAATAAAAAACTCAGCTCTCTTTACAGGATCAAATTTTTCCTCACCCCACCTGCTAGAGCTGCAATTGCCTGATCCCATCTACTATCAACTCTTCTCTATGCCTCACCTCTATTCTCCAACTTGAACAAAACAGATCTTAACAAATTATCATACTGCTATAACCACATCACCAGATTTGCTACTGGCACATCCTGCCAGACCCACCACTGCCTCAACCTAAATCTCTTAGGGTGGCTTGCACTGCCTAGACTACTGCAGTTCAACCAGCTCATAGTGGCCCATAACATCCTTTAATGGCCAGAAAATACACCTGCGCTAAAAAAATATCATCAGCCCCTACAGTAACAACCACCCACTCTGCTTGTCCAATAGACTCCTAGTTCAAGCTGTCAAATCCAACTACTCAGCTGGAGACTCTCTGTTTTGCCAACTCTGTTGGAATGATATGGAACTTACTCCCAGCCTTTTTGGCTGGGCTTGTATAGGCCCCAGGGCTGATAGCCTAGTACCTACCTATGAACCTATGAGCGGACTTGACTCTAGAACCATCGCTAACCTAATTCAAAAACAAATGCAAGAAATACCTCAAAACACACTGGTTATGTCCTTGTTCTAATCCTGACTAGTACCCTCTCTATTTCTTAGTAAAAGACAGTTGTAGTTAAAGGCATCTATCTACCCACTCCATACCAGGAAGGGTTAACTGTATAAAATGCTAATTAATGTGTCTTAAACCTGAATGTAATAAGTTGGTAATATCTGTATAAAATACTGGTATTTCGTTTCTGTAACCTGTATGAAACTACTATTTACTAAATGTTCTATATGTGTATTATGAGCTTGGAACTTTTCTTCCCGGGCCTCCATTGAAAATGGACATATATCCAGTCAGACTATCCCAGTCAACAAATGTAAAATAAATAAATGATACAGTAATATTCAAATACTCAGTAATATTCAAATACTCTTCTGGTTAATTTCCTATGGTTCTGCCATATTAAATGCCTGACATGATATATATATATATATATATATATATATATATATATATATATATATATATATATATATATATATATATATATGGATTCACTTCATAACACTGAAACTTCAAAATACTGAAAATGACAAAACTTCATAACACTGAAGACCAAAATACTGAAAGCTCAAAATACTGAAAACACATATTGAGTAAACTCAGCTTAAACAACATAAATCATAGCAATTTCTACCAAATATGCAGGGAAGGCCCCACACCCCCCGCTAATTATATATATCTACTCCAAGATTGCACTTAACTACACTGTGTGCAATCTTGGAGATGATATATTTAATTAGCAGGGGGTGTGGGGGGCGCAGCCACCCACATGGGGGGTGCAGGAGGGCTTGCCCCCCTGCATATATTTGGTAGAAATTGTTATGATTCATGTTGTTTAAGCTGAGTTTACGCATAATATGTGTTTTCAGTATTTTGAGTATTCAGTATTTTGAGCTTTCAGTATTTTGGTTTCAGTATTTTGAGTTTCAGTATTTTGAAGTTTCAATGTTATGAAGTGAATCCATATATATATATATATATATATATATATATATATATATATATATATATATATACACACACACACAGACACACACATATATTTATTTATTTATTTATTTACATTTGTTAACCGGGAGAGTCCGACAGGCCACAGGTCCATTTTCAGTGGGGCCCAGGGAGAAAAGCTCCACATTAAGTATTATTTGCATTATACAGTTAAAAAAACATAGCATTTAAATATAGATATTAGTCCAGTTAAGGACGCAAGACAAGAAGAAAACAGATGTAAAACAGCTGTAGAGCATAGTACAATTTTAAAATATGGTGACATACTAAACATGGTTAAAATGTAGTTGAGAATCATCAGTGAATAATTGATACAAACTGTTTTTTGAGGTACATAACAGCCATTAGCAGTTGTTGCTACAAGAAGTTAGTATTATGTGGTAGGTAGCTGGGAACATGAGTAGCCAAGCTTGCTAAGAGTAAGTTGTTGATAAGGGGCTGAGAGAGGTAGTGGGTGAAGGGAGTGGATGGTATTAGAGGGGGGGTTGCAAAGGCATATATGGCAAGTTTTTAAGTGTAATTTTAGTAAGGATTTGAAGTGGGTGCAAGAAGTTACAGAGGTAATTGAGGATGGGAGGGAGTTGAGTTTGGCTATAGTGCAGGAGAATAATGCTTCTCCAGCAGAGTTAATGGCTCTTGTGACCTGTAGGAGGTTTTTGTGGCTGGATCTTAGTGGTCTCGTGGTTATGTAGGGTTGGAGTAGATTCTGGAGGGATGGGACTTTTAATGGTTGGTTTATTAGTTTGTGGGTGAGTGTGAGTTGGTACCATTAAAGGAGGTGGGGGAGCTCTAGCCAGCCCAGTTCTGCTAGTGAGAGACAGTGGTTAGTATGGTAGGAAGCCCCTGTGGCGAATTTGATGATTTTTCTGTAGCAGGTTTCGAGCTTATTTAGATCACATTGTCTAAGGTGTGGCAAATTTGGTTATTTTGTTGTAGCAGGTTTCGAGCTCATTTAGATCACATTGTCTAAGGTTAGTAAATACTGGAGAGGCATATAGTAGGGTAGAGATAAGATGAGAATTTGCTACTGAAATTTTAGCTGCTTTGGTAAGTAGTTGCTGATTTCTATATAATGCTCCTAGTTTTTTGTGCACTTTTTTAATGGTCATGGAAATGTGAATGTCAAAGTTCAGTTTATTGTCAATTTCTACTCCTAGTAATTTGGTGTGTTCTGTAGGATGGATGATGGTGTTGTCTTTTGCTGTGATGTTAAAGTCTGAGCTGTCTAGGGTAAGTTTGGTGGGTTGGAAGATTAGTAATTTTGTTTTGTTTGGATTGAGTCTTAGTTGGGCATTGGATAACCAAGTTTCAATAGAAGAAAATGCTTCCTGTGTGACTTTTTGCAGTTCTGGTAGGGAGTGGGCTGTGTAGATGATGGTTGAGTCATCTGCGTATTGTATGAGTGTGCCATGTGTTGCGGCTGAGGCTAGATTATTGGTGAAAATAGAGAAGAGTAGGGGTCCCAGGATGGACCCTTGGCGAACTCCTATGGAGACTGGTAGTTGGGGGGATAGGTTCTCCTGCCAAACAACTGCTTGTTGGCGGTCAGATAGGTAACTCTGAAACCAGTTGATGACTGGTTGAGAGAAGGATAGGTTATTGAGAAGACAGAGGAGTTGTTTGTGTGGGACCATGTCAAAAGCTTTAGAGAGGTCTGGGAAGGTAGCTGAGGAGACAGAACCTGCATTTTTATTTTGTAGGATAGTGTTAGAGAAAGAGAGTAAGGTGGTGGTGGTGCTAAGGTTAGGTCGGAAACCGTGTTGTGTGTTGGAGAGGAGGTTGTTAGCAAGGAGGTGATATGAGACTTGAGAATGAATGCATCTCTCTAGTATTTTGGAGAGTGGCGAGAGAATAGCTATGGGGCGGTAATTGGTTAGATCTGTGGAGGGGCCTCCTTTGTTTAGGGGAATTATGTGTGAGACTTTCCATAGTGTAGGAACAGAACTTTCTGACAGAGATCTGTTAAGCAAGAGTGATAATGGGTAGGCTAGAGCGTCAGCTGCAAGTTGAATGTATTCACCTGGGAGGTTGTCTGCTGCTAATCTGGTGGTTTTAAGTTTAATTAGTAGTTGTTTTATTTTGGAGGTAGGAACAGGAGAGAAAGAGAAGCTAGTTGGGAGCTTGTTAGTTCTAGTTGATGGTGTGGGTTTATGGGGGGGTTGTGTTGTCTAGCTAGTGATGGTACAGTTTGTGTGAAGTGATAGCTGAAAGAGATAGCAATATTTTCGGAGGAGTAAGTTAAGTTAGAAGTGGGTGTACTTACTTTACCTGGGTGGAGGATGGAATTTATTGAGGACCAGAATTGTTTGGGGTTATGTTAGGAGGAGGTAAGGGCAGACTGGTAGTATTGGATTTTGTCCTGTTTTATAAGCTTTTTGGTTCTATTGGTAGTTCTAGGAATTTTTGCCTAGTAGAGGGGGTTTTGGTTTTGCGCCAGTTGTCCCATGTTTTATCCCTGTTTTTCATTTCAGACTTTGTGTTTTTTTGTAGCCATGGGGATTGTTGGGCTCTAGTTCGGGAATGTCTTATGGGGGCATGGTAATTACGGATGCTTAGGAATGTTTTATTAAAGTAGTCAACTGCGTCATCTAGTTTGAGGTATTTTAGAGGTTGCCAGTTACAGTCTTTTAAGGATGAGCTGAATGAGTTAGGGTTGAAGTTAGTTTTTTTGCATATTTGACGGTAGATGATGGGTTTTGCTTTATAAAGGTGTTTTCTTAGTAAGAAGGTTGGGGAGTGATCACTGAAGCTGTCAGATAAGCAGCCTGCTATATATGACTGGGGGCTCTTATTGACTAGTATCCAATCAAGGGTAGTGTGTTTGTTGGAGTTATTTATCCCAGTTGGGTGAAGCCATGAAGATTTACTTGATGGGTTGAGTGGTTGCTAGAGCAGGATTGCCAGTCAGTGTTGAAGTCTCCTAGAATTAAAGTTTCTTGGGGTAGGTGGTGGGTAGTCCAGCTGAGGAGGTTTTCAAGTGGAGGGATGTTGTGGCCAGGTGGGAATTAGCAACCTATTATGTTTAGGGTTTTATTTTGGTTTATTTTAAGGTTGGCATATATTATTTCTTCCTTACCGATTTGGGGAGCTGCTAACTTTAAGATCTGGATGTCTAGATGCTGCTTAAATATTATAGCTATGCCACCTCCTTTTTTGTTTAGTCGGTCTACTCTTAGTATATTGTAACCGGTAGGGAGGATTTGCTCATTAGTAATGTGTAGTTTTAACCATGTTTCTGTAAGGATCACTACATCAGGGGAGTAGAAGTCTATGGTGACATGGAATTCATGCACCTTGTTGCATATACTTCTAATATTTAGGCTTATCAGAAGGAGGTTGGTTGGCGTTCTATTGGCTGTGATTTGGGAGATGTGGTTTGTAGTCTGATTATGAGGGGAGGGGTTGGAGATAGAGGGACTAGGATTAGGATGGATGTCTCCACTGAGTGGTAGGCTGGATATGGACGAGATTATTAGTTTTATCAATTTCTGCATATGCCTGCTTATAAGGGAAGTTTTTTGATTGTGTTCTGTGGGCAATAGGTATGGTGGTAGGGTTATGTTAGGTTGAGGGGTTGTTTTTAGTTTAGGTATTGTGGTCTGCAGTCTATATATACTGCTGCAGAAACCACGTTGCAACATTTTGGGGCAGGGTATGAAATTACCACATTTTTAGGAAAAATAATGATGGACTATTTGCCTCATATCTGCAATAGAAACAATTATGACAAGCACAAGTCCCACTTTTGTTTTTATTTCTAAGTTGAAAATGAACTCTTGCATAAGTTTTTAGTCATGAGTCAAGTGAAAGGCATGCAAATTGTGCAAGAGCAATACAAAATCTGAATGTGGGTCATAAACACTGTAAAGGTTAACATGACTGAATACGCATATTTTGCAACACAGTGATGCATGAAAACAAAAAGAATATAAAGATGTGACATAATGCAATAGTCATTGTGATTTCATATAAAATAGCACAATCAGCAAACTAAATGGCAAAGAAATATTCTAGCCAACTAATTGTGCAACAAATACCACATAACTCTGAAAGCAGCAGCTAAACAAAATAATTAACTGACAATAAAAAGAAAAAAAACTTGTTCACTAAAGCTAGTAAATGCCTGACATCATTGGGAATGTATTTATGTATTTGTCTAAATGCACACACACATTGACAGAGGTGTAGCTCAAGGACAGTACTATGCCTAATATGTTTTCAGTGGTCAGTAATAATCTGCCACAGGATTTGCAAAACCGAAACTGCATGCTATACACAAAGAACATATCACTAAATCTAGTGAATCCACTGTCATGCTGTTTGGAACCCAACATATACTCTGTAAAGCCAACATATTTCATCAACAGATTAAGAGTTAATTTTACAAACAGATCTAGGTGATCAAAAGCTAATCTGATCTAGTGTTAATCTAGAGTCTAACATCCCACCCTTGTGTAGAACTGACAAGATACTTAGTCAACTGAAAATGACATACAAAATATTTCTCATCACCAAAGAAGCTAGCAAGCCACAGCAATAGCATGCTATGACCTCATGCTCCCACCTAAAACACCCACACTACTAACTCCACACCTAAAATCATCACTTCTTTACCATCGTTAACAAACCTCATAGATCTTGCTCAGAACATCTTTCCAAAAATCTTTTGTATACGTGCCTCTGGCCTACCTTACTCATGTTCTCAAACTGACAAGCTCTAAATTGCAAAGCCAGTGTGTATATTACTTGTAAAACTGTTAGTCCTGTGCAGACTAATATTGACTCATGCTACTCACTATCTATTATAAATGTGGCAAGTCTCTGTAATTCTGCCTTTGTAAACTCACAACTGTTTGAATTTACATCATATAGTGATGCATATTCTGTATACTTAGATATACTATAATGACGTAAACCTATTTACTTTATGTTGTATATACTTTATATATGTATTGGAGCTTTTCTCCTCGGCTCTCCACTGAAAATGGGCCACTAGCCCAGCTGAACTAACCCGGTTAACAAACAATAAATAAATAAAATAAATAAATACTCTTTCTCCATGACTGAACATGACCTTGATTAAAGTATACTCTTTCTGCTGTTGACCTGCTCTCCATGACTGAACATGACCTCCATTAGAGTATACTCTTTCTGCTGTTGCCCTGTTCTCCATGACTGAACATGACCTCGATTAAAGTATACTCTTTCTGCTGTTGACCTGCTCTCCATGACTGAACATGACCTCCATTAGAGTATACTCTTTCTGCTGTTGCCCTGTTCTCCATGACTGAACATGACCTCGATTAAAGTATACTCTTTCTGCTGTTGACCTACTCTCTATGACTGAACATGACCTCCATTAGAGTATACTCTTTCTGCTGTTGACCTGCTCTCCATGACTGAACATGACCTCGATTAGAGTATACTCTTTCTGATGTTGCCCCACTCTCCGTGAGTGAAGATCACTACTTAATCTTTGGTAAGTCCAAATGGTTGTCAACTACAGCTAAAATGAATAATCTTTTAAATATAGCTATGTTTCAACGTGTTAGTTTCTTACTACCAAAAAAATATATATGCCAACAAATTAGAGTGCACACTGCTTTAAAGGCCCAGTTTCCTTATTGCTCTTACTGTAAAATCCTGCTAAAAATAGTCCATGCAATATAGAGAGATTTCCAAGACAATATTAGAGAAGTAATTAATCTTGAATTACTTGAACAAGGAGAAAATTACAGTCAGCTGCCTGTCAGGTGCCAGGATTCGCCACATAACGCATGCACTCAAGTCACTCCACAACAAGTACAAATACGACTATGTCATTGTCCATGCTGGAGTGAATGACTTGAGACGTACCTCCCTGGACTACATGAAAAGAGACATGGAAGAGCTCTTGGAACATGTGGCCCAGGCAGGTATGACCCTAGCCCTGAGTAGCATCCTGCCTTCGCCCAGAATGATGCCACAGTATAAGGGCAAAATGATTGACTTCAACAATTGGCTAAGCTTCCGGTGTCATTCAAAGGGGATCCAGTATCTGTCTGCCTGGGAAGACATGATCGACAAGCCACGATGCTTTGCCAGAGATGGTCTGCACCTGTCACCCCTGGGATTCAGGTTACTGGCTAAAGCTCTTGCCACCCCTATAGTGGCTTTTTTAGGCAAGGTTCAAAGGATAAAACCACCACCATAACAGATACAAGCATGCAAAATCTGAAGGTAATGCTACTCAATGCTAGAAGTCTAAACCTCAAAATGCACTCTCTCGAGGCACTCCTAAAAATGGAGAACATCTATATCTGTACAGTAACTGAGACCTGGTTCAAGGCTCCAGAGAGCACCCCTGCAATACCAGGCTACAACTCTTACCACACTTTTCGGTCACAAAACCAAGACCGAAACACTAAAGGTGGAGGAGTGTCCATATTCACCAAGGATATTCACGCCTCCAGTCTAGTTGCCCAACACAATGCATCTGAAATTCTCCAGACGCAACTAACACTAGGTAAGACTGCAATCCAAAGTGTAGTTTGCTACAGATCCCCCACCATGCCCCAGGATTCTCACTAAACCTTTCTAAACATACTGGAAAATATTAAGATACAACCAAACACCCTAATACTGGGTGATTTCAGCTACCCTGCCATTAACTGGGAAAACTACTCAGGTACCAACTCCTTTTCCCAACGGTTCTTGGAATTCATAAATTCCAACGCCCTTGATCAACTAATCCATTGTCCCACCAGGGGCTCCAATATCCTAGACCTGGTCATTAGCAACATGGGAGATAGATGCTCCACACCAGTGGTCACCCCCTTATTGGTCAGGTCTGACCATAAGCAAATCACTCTTGACATCCACATCCCAGCCCCACCCTCCAGTAAGGAAACCTCCTTAAAAAACTTCTCCAAAGCCAACTTAATGCTACTGAAGTCAGAAGTGACAAACGTAATGACACCCATGCAGACGGGATCTGAAAGTTCGACTGCAGAATCCTACACTAAGGCACTGTACGAGCACATCCACTCATGAATGAATCCCAAATAGAACCAAGATGCTCTTCTCCAAAAAAAGGAAGCCAATCTGGTGGTCCCCTGCTATAAACAAACTATACAACAGAAGGTAGAAACTGTTGCAGAAAAGAGGAAAATCCCAGGATACAAAAAACTCCCTCACCAGCCTCAGTAAGAAGCTGAGATCCCTCATAAAATCCTCAAAAGCTAGTTACGGAAATAAAATTGGCAAAGATTCCAAAGACAACCACAAGGCATTCTATAGTTATGTCAAGAATCTAAATGTCAATGCTCAGATCTGCTCTGAGCTACAACAGAATGGCATTAAATATACTGATCCCAAGGATATTGCCAATATCCAGGCAGATCGATTTAGTGCCAACTTCACCCCCGTCTCACCCCCTAAAGGGCCCATCTCAATACCAAAAGATTGCCAAATTCCGGTAATCATGGCCACAAAGGTAGAAACAACACTCTCCAAAGCTAAGAATACAGCATCCATGGGACCAGATGACATCCCAGTCTGTGTATTACATGAACTACAAAATGAACTGGCACCTCACCTAAGTGTCATGTTTAATCATAGCCTCACCTCAGGCTTCATGCCCACTGAGTGGCGCACAGCTACAGTTATCCCACTCCATAAGGGGGGATCTGCCTTGGATCCCGGGAACTACCACCCCATCAGTGTGACAAGCCTGATCTGCAAGGGCATGGAATGCATTATCATGGAACTTATAAACAAAGACATTGGCAACCTTCAAATATGGGACCCCACCCAGTTTGGGTTCGTGAAGGGTCGATCTTGTCTCCTGAATCTGATTGACTTCTTCGAATCAGTCTCCAGAGCTGTGGACAAGGGTAAGGCAGTCCACACAGCGTATCTGGACCTTGCCAAGGTGTTCAACACCATCCCCCACTCTGGAATCATAGATAAACTTACTAACCTGGGCATAAATCCCTACGTCACTCGATGGGTTGCCAAATGGCTTACAGACAGAACCCAGACTGTAAAAATAGCCGACTCCAAATCCAGCTCCAGACAAGTGGAGTACCTCAGGGTTCAGTCCTGGGACCACTCTTGTTTGGCATCTACTTCTCTGAAGTACAGGCCAACACTAAGGGACTCTGGCTAACAAAGTTCGCAGATGACTGCAAACTGGGAGCCATTATTGAATCCCCAAATGATGTGGATATTCTACAAAAGGGCCTTACAGAAACAGATGCCTGGTGCCAGAGCCATGGGCTCAAGCTTAATGCCAAGAAATGTATAGTTATCCCCTTTGGAAAATAACATGTACCCATGAATTACCACATAGGTGGCAGTACACTAAGCATTGAAAGTGTGATGAGAGACTTAGGGACGCAGGTGGACAGTGGTCTTACTTTCGATAACCACATTGCCACAATAGTCAGGAAATGCTACTATGTGGCACACCTCATCACTAAGGGCTTTTCATCCAGGAAAAAAAGGAGGTCATTGTCCCACTGTACTCATCCCTCATTAGACCCATTATAGAATATAATGCCCTGTTTGGTATGTACCTCACAAGACATCTGCAACAGTTGGAAAGGCCACAGAAATACCTCACTAAAAGAATCACAGGCCTAAAGCAGATGCCATATGCTGACCATCTAAAAAAAACTCCAGCTATACTCTGTGGCATATCGTCTACTCAGAGGTGATCTCTGCTTAACATACAAGGCCATGTCAAACCCTGAGCTGTTGGACATGCTCCACTTAAAGAAATCCCAATCCCTCAGAGCCACACGCTCCAGGGATCTAAATCTTGTCACCACAATGAACAAAACATGCTGGAAGGATAGGTTCCTGATCCAGAGGCTCCCCATACTCTGGAATAGACTGCCCATACATATCAAGCAGAGCGCCCCATTGGCCCTCTTCAAAAGGAACCTTGATGACTGGATGGGAGATAGGAAATTCACCCCGGAGATCATGTCAGTCACCCTGCTAAATGGGGTTCCAGAGAAGTAAATATTGTGGGAAGAAATATCCAGGGAATTGTTATGGCTAGGCTTGTATAGGCCCTAAGGCCGATAGCCTAGTACCAACCTATGAACCTATAAATGATCTTTCCTGGCACTATTCTCACGTGCCTCTTCTAATGTATTCATCTCCCTATAAAAATAATATGCTGCTATCCCTGTAGTATAAACCATCTCAGTCATCATGGATACATCTTATCCAAAAAGCTCTGCCAAGCATAATTCCATTTTTCCATTCATGTTTTGACATGGTAAATGGCTTTTTGAACTAAATATTGTAGCATATTCTTTTATCTGTAGTTATGTATATGTTTTCATATATCCTTGTACCTGTAAATATGTTTTGATCAATTCTTATGTGATCCTGTTCACCTGGGCTGTGCCTGCAAACAGGTCCATTGAGATCAGTGCACTACCCAATTAACAAATGCAAATAAATAAAAAAGTATAAATAAATGTAATACTTTATGAAACGGATAATAAAATGCATAATAGTCACTAATAATTGTAAGTGCTTTCACAAACCACAGGGATACTTACAATACCTTATAGTAAAACTCAGAATAAATGGAGCTAATATACTTTGCATATATGTATATAATTATGCAAACCAACTCATTGAGACAGAATTGCTACACTTAAGTTGAAGTGACACCCTGAACCCGTGTGCAAAAATAGGAAAAAGCAGTTGTGGATTGATGGATGGGTATAATATATGTTCCTTACTATTCATTTTCTACGCAGTGTTTTATATCAAATCATAGTTAGCTATATTTTAAATTCTGTTATTGTCTAGCTGAACATTGTTTTGCTGTTGACCAACATAATTACATAATTTTTATGCCACTGTATATTTTTGTCTTTTGGCTTGGGTTATGCTTGAAAAGGGTATTAGTTCTAATGTACTTAACTGTTTAACAAATGGAACAAATAAAACATAAATATTCCATATAAACAAAGAATTCACTTTATGTCATAGAATGTTTTTAAAATATGGATATTGTAAGTAAATTAAAAACATGGAAAGAAAGAGAAAAGATCAAAACACAAAGTTTAGGTTTTGACATGCAATCAAAAAAGCTAAACATCTGGCAGGACTTGATAATGATGTTCAGTTTAAATGTACATAAAGGACAAACTTCTCAACCTCATAACACAACAAATCTGGACAAAGCCAAAGATAATGGGGACACAAAGACCCAACATTAGGGACAAAATGTAATTATTGCTTTTATAAACTTGCAAAATTGCTAGAATAAAAAGTGTTGTGTTACTATGCATTTTATGAAGGATATGAAATCAGAAACTCAAATGTTTGTTGATATTTATTGAATTCTGTCCTCACTGATTTCCAGAAAAACGCAAATTTTGAGGAGCAGGACAAAAAATATGAGGCAAAAATCTAAACATTCTGTGAAAATCTGGAGAGTTGAGAGGTATGATAAAGGTTAAAACAGGAGTTGTAGCTTGTGAAGACTATCTACCTCTAATCTTCACAAGTTATGTGAATATGGCGGCGTTGAGGCACTTTATTCTACAAAACATATAGATCCTTTGGGCTTCTGATTTACATCAGTCATGGCCGAGCTAATAGAAAGTTTAAGTTGAGCTACAGTGAGATAGAGATAGAGATAGATTTTGCACCATTTGATTTGGGTCTTAGGTTATGATTCATAATTACAGAAGTAAGAGAGAAGGCAAGGGTGGAGAAATATCAGTGATGCAAGAAGTTTAGTTTAATTACAATAATTTCAGTGTTGGCCATGTGGTAAGCCAACTGACAGCTGGTAAGGTAATATGATAGTCCAGGAGAGGGGCTAGACTAACAAGGGGAGGAGCTATACTAATACATTTGCAAAATCTGTTAAGTATTTGGAAGGCTGATCCTTATTTTACTGTAGATGCATTGATAATATGTAGATCATATTCAACTTGTGGAACATGTATGCCCCTCCCAATAGCTGCTGTACTATTTCAGGAAAGGCAATAGGATACTCAGTTATGACATGAGAGCTGACCTAAGAGTTTCCCTTTAAGACACTGAACATGGAATTGAAAAGACAAACTTGAGTAATTCTTAGACACCTAAGTCTTGAAAGTGTCAGGTAGTCACTGTAGGCAAACTTACCAGGTACAAATGTTCCGCTGGGTTTCTACTACAGTATGTGTATAAGGGAAATAAGCTGCATAGATTTTGTCTTTTAACATGATGAAAAAATATATTTGAAAGAGAACATATTTTTGAGCTTCTGCGTGTCCTTTTATACAGCAACTTTTTAACCCTGAGGGCAGTTTTCTAACAAACAGCATAAAATCTGCATACCAAAGAAGAAGGTTCAAAACAGGAAGGGCTGACTTTATAAAAGGATAGAATAACCATTGCCCCAGTTACAATTTAAAGACACAAAAAGGACAGTTTATGGAAGGATGTAAAAGCTGTTCTTTTCCCAAAGCAATTTTTATGAAAAGTGGGAAAAATAACTAAACTGTTAATTAGGCTGGTTCTACACCTTATCCAATATGTAGGTGAAAGGGCAGAGTCCTTATCTGCAGTAAAAGTTGTAAGTTAAAATTTCTTCCTAGGCTGAATGGCACCAGACAAGGCTGTCTGACTATTCAGTAAACATTCGAGAAATAAGCCTGCAGCACTGAATATATAAAATTTCAGGAAGACACAATGTAAATGTTAAGGCGTGAGGGGAAAAAAATCAGCAAATAATCATGTAAAGCAGATGAATATAGCAACAGACAATTAAGGGTTTTTTTTGTAACAAAGTAGTACAATTAATAAAGAAAAAATGGCATTGACAGAAAAATGGATTAAAAGTATAAGTTAAATTGTAACTCAAGCATGTTCAAGTACACTTTCTATTGGATTCTGCTTCTCTAAGATTCCGTGGGGAATACCTTTTGTTTTCTGATGTGGAAGAAATTACTTTATTGAAGGACAGACCAATAACAACAGTACTGTTGTTGAAACCCTACTCCCAGCCTTAGGTCTTTGCATGCCTGCAAGCATTTCATATTATTTTAGAAAAGAAACAGTAATCACTATTGTCAGGCTATGAATAGCATCAAATCCATTTGGAAAATCCAAAGGTAGTCCTCTTCTGCTAAATCTGAAAGGTGAGAGGACCTCAACAACAAAGAAAGGTGAAAATTTAGAGGCAGATTTACTGGCATTTTAATACCACTCACAACTCATATCATATTTTTTATGAAATGCATAATTAGTTTGCAATACAGAGTTTCACAATTTTAAAACCAATATTTGTCATTTGTTTTTTGTACTGTATTTTGCATAATGCTGTTGCAAGCTGATGACTGGTTTGCATATAATGTTGAAATGCTATCTTAGTGTGAAATTCGACAGCTTGTGCGTGGTAAAGACTGAGCTACATACTCAAGCCATAGTAACAAAAAGGGAGCATGGTCCAACTTTTAAAGCCATGGGAATGCAACAAAACATTCCCAGCGCCCATCCTTAGAAATGTTCTTTTGCTTTACTGTAATGGACTATGGTCATCTTTCTTGTTATATTAATTGTAATGTTTTGCATTTCAAATTATTGTCTGAGTACTTGAGTGTTTTAGTTAAGGAGCTGTTCCATATAATATCTGAAAGACTTGCAGTTAGGCAAATGGGGTCCCTATCTAATTGTCGACAATTCATTTCACTGACACTCATTTCGTCGACAGTTCATTTCGTCGACAGAAAGATGTGCCCCCTTCCCCAATGTTGTGCAACCCTGGAGTTGATATATATAGTTAGGGGGGTGTGGGGGACACAGCCCCCCACAATGGGGGGTGTGGAGGGCGAAGCCCCCCACCTAACATTGGGGAAGGGGGCACATCTTTCTGTCAATGAAATGAACTGTCGACGAAATGAGTGTCAGTGAAATGAATTGTCAACGATTAGATAGGGACCCAGGCAAAGTGCTCATAAGATTCTGTGATTGTCAGAGTTAGATAAATTAAGCAACAAGTTACAGACTGCAAAGGGCCTATTGACCCCTCCCCCAAAATTTATTTCTTGAACTTATTTGATGAGCATGTCTTAAATTGTCAGGTCTAAAGAGTGGAAATTGATGAGTTGTACCATAGCCCACTGGAAATTTACCCTCCTACTGTAACATAGTAACGTACTTTTTCAAGGCAAAGTAAAGAACAAAGAGGATGAGAGAGAATTGTTTTTATAAAACCCTCATGCCTGTCTGGCAAACATGCTTTTGTAAACTATGGAGTTTAGCTGAAGTGTCTGACACTGCCTTGCCCAAACCTGTTTTCTGCTGTTTATTTTTTCTCTTTATTTATTTAGGATTATTGTCTGCTTTCTTCATCCAGTTTTCTTGGCTATAATTTCTCATGGAATGTTTGAAGAATATTTGCTATTAAAGATAGATATGCAAAGCTTTTTATTCAGTTCCAGTGTCCTGATAGCGTATGCACACATACAAACAAAGGCCTATTCTAAAACAAGAATCTGTGTTAGCTTAGTGTCAGCCTAGGGGAAGGACAGCTTTCCTGTTAACAGGTAAAGACAAGATATTCTCTTCTACTGAAGAAACACTTGTAATGAAAGCTACGAGGTCATTCCCTTGACTAACTGGTTAAGGGAAGCTGGATGTTTTGTTTACTGGTAAAGAAAAACAAATGTGTTTAATGCAAGCTATGAAGATATTTTAATACCAAATCTGTTAGGACATTGTGGTTATGCTTAGCTTCTGCAAGATAAACATTTGTAATAGGCTCATAGGAGGTTACTTGGCTACTGACCCGAGAGTCGTTTTAGCCTAGCGTATAACACCCATTATATTTCAAGATAAAAAGTCTAGTCACTGCCTAAGATTATTATTAGGAATGACTGCTCATATCCAAGAGTGATGTGGGAGCTATTCAGTTTCCCATCCATTCATCCAGGCTCCTTTTAAACAGAGTCATAGAGGTGCTCTGCTTAATATGAATTGGTAGCCTATCCCAGAGAAGTGGCAACCTTTGTGAGATTAATTTGTCTCTCCAGCATGTCCTATTTAAATCACAGGTCAGATTTAGGTCACTGGAGCTGGTAATTCTAGTCCCATTTGACATATGGATGTGCAGCAACTTCATCCGGTTTTGGTCAGAGATTGCTCTGTAAGCCAGGCACAAGTGCCCCCTAAGCAGCCTACGTGCTACTGAGTACAGTGACAAAGACTTCAGCTTGTCTGTGTAAGGCATGTGCTGAAGACCCTGGATCTTCTTAGTTAAAAATTTCTGGGGTCTCTCCAGTTGTTGCAGGTACCTGGTATGGTACATACCAAAGGGGCATTTTACTCAAATATGGGCATGATAAGGGATGAGTATAGGAGGGTTATTGCCTCTTTTGCTCTTGAGGCTCTGCCTTTGTTAATCACATGTGTGTTGTAGACTGCCTGTATTACTGCAGTGGACACATGGTGGTCAAAGTTTAGTTCACAGTGTACTTGTATGCCGAAATCCCTCACTGCAACATTCATACTTAAGGGATTGTTGTTTATTTGATAGCTAGTAGGGACATTACTTTTACAGAAGGGGATGATGATGCATTGTTTTGCATTTAGTTTGAATCTATGGCATGACCACAAATCGTTGGTCTGTGTAAGCCCCTCTTGGAGTACACTGACATCATTTTGGGAGTCAACGATCGAGCCAAGTTTGCAGTCATCAGCAAACTTGGTCAACCACAGCCTCTTTCTTTGGCCTGAACTTTTGAGAAGTAAATACCAAACAAAAGGGGGCCCAGTACTGAACTTTGTGGAACTCCACTGGTGACAGGTCTGCTGGTTGAGTTGGAGTCACCCACTTTGATATCATGTAAACAGTTAGTGAGCCAATTTACGACCCACCTAACAACAAAGGGGTTGACATTTAGGTGGGTGGGTTTGTCAATAATGCCTTCATGGGGAATTGTGTCAAAGGCCTTTGCCAAGTCCAGATATGCTATTTGCACATATTTTCTCTCATCTGTGGCCCTGGTCACATTTTCAAAAAAGTCTGCTAGGTTTAACAGGCATGATCAACCCTTTACAAAGCCAAACTGGGTTGGATCAAGGGTTTGGAGGTCACCTATATCTTTATTTATGAGGTCCATGATGATACATTCAATGGCCTTGCAAATAAGACTAGTTAGACTTATGGATCTATAATTCCCCGGATCTGTTGCTAAGCCATCCTTGTGGAGGGAGAAAGCTTTAAGCATGAATTATTATATTAAATGTCTTTTATAACTGGAATTAAAACATCATAAGTGAAGAAACAGACTTTTAAACAACCTGCGCTGTTGTCAGGTTTCTCGCAATGCTTTTCCATGATATACACTTGCCAGATGATAGAACATTAGTGTAGGTTATTTGGAAAGCTTCAAAAGATACAGAACAAAATCCAAGTAGTAGTCGCAGGACAAACTTGGACACTAAAGAGCAATCATTTGTTTAAAAATGCCATACAAGAA
This sequence comes from Protopterus annectens, assembly GCF_019279795.1. NCBI lineage: Eukaryota > Metazoa > Chordata > Ceratodontiformes > Protopteridae > Protopterus > Protopterus annectens. The sequence continues at coordinate 177,119,431 of NC_056747.1, read as the reverse complement.
ATAGGTAAACTTTTGATCATAGCAGTCCATCTTTAGGAAATCTGAATTAGTTAAAACCTTTTTTGTTATATAGAATACAGAATAACAAATAGATTGCATTAATTTTATAATACATCAGTTAACTCACTTGTTGACATGACTTCATTTAAAGTGACTACATATTTTCTTAAACACTGATAACCACATATTAAAGAGCTTAAAAAATAAAACTTTGTTTATTGAAAAGGTTTCATTAAAGTACATCCCATTAATTCTGGCTTACCTTAAACAATAGAATTTAGTAAAATCCACCCCCTTACACACGCGCGCACACACACGCGCGCGCGCACACACGTGCGTGCGCACACACACACACACACACACACACACACACACACACACACACACACACACACACACACACACAGACAAACAAACACACACACATTCCTGGTTACAACTTCCAAGACATGAAGTTTAAACACTACAATATTAGCTCATATATTTGAAGTACAGTGTGTATTAAAATCATACATATACTCTTACTCTTTAAGTGCATATTTGGACTTTTCTACATTACTTGTGTGATTTGGTTTGTTTCACTTCTTGTCAGTATTGGCACATAAGTCACAATCAGCAAAAACATTAAGTAATGCATATAAAAAGTTAGGATGTATAAAAAATGTTGTTAATATATTTACAATAATTATATCTGCCACAGCAGAAGGTATCTCTATGTAAAATTTATTTTTTTCCCCTAAAAACTTTCCTTTGATGTGGTTTCAGACTATTACATTTATAAGCGAAGTCAAGCCTGTAAAAAAAGCAGAGCGAAACAATATATTTCATGTCACAGTTGGCACTGAGGATATTCCAATTTTTCTTGTTTCCCCATCCATAGATGATATACCATCGTTAACAGAAAAAATATTACACTTTGTATTTATTTTCTCAGCAACATAGTTGCAGCAATGATGACATATATATATATATATATATATATATATATATATATATTAAAAAAAAACACAAACTACTATACTGAACACTAGAGGCAAAAACAAAATTAAGAGAAACAGATATTATTAATAACCAGTTGAAATACGATCACATACATGAGCTACTTTAACTTCCCTGCGGACACCCACCACATTGGTTAACTACACAGGACTTCAACCCATCATTTATTGTTTGTGTGTAATTCTACTTCACTTGCAATTGGATACAGCATGTTACCTGTTAACCTATGATAAAACTTCTTTAGTCTAAACTGTAATGAAACATGCTTTCCACTCATTGGTAGCATTGTCTTGTACCTCCTACTTGTTGGACATTACTTGTGTTTAACCTTAACCATTGGTTAATTGTAATTTTACGACTTTGTTAAGCTATAAATAGCTTTTCCTTTCCAGATCCTGTATTTTTACTTTTTTCTGAAGAAGTCCCACGAAACAATAAAAGGGATGAAAGCGCTAAATATCTGTTTCTCTTAATTTTGTTTTTGCCTCTAGTGTTCAGTACAGTAGTTTGTGTTTCTTATAAGTTATTTTCTACATTGTAGTTTCTCCGGTCGTTTTTACATATATATATATATATATATATGGTTCTACCTGACATAGTCGAAACCACACAACACCGACAACCACATCACCGACACCACATATTCGACAGTCCATAACCACGAAACCACACATAACCGACAACGAAATAACCGACGGTACACAAACACGAAACCCCATACACTGCACACACCACAATAACAATTAAAAACAAAACACATCCCCATTCCACAAACCACACACAGCAGAAGCACACCAAGATCCTTACAAGCCCACACTAAACCTTACCTAACCCTAAGGTCCGTCACTATCGCACACTTACCTACCGCTCCTAACCCTAACTCACTTAACCCGCCCTATCAACTCCTAACCTAACTCACTTAACCCACCCCTATCGCTCCTAACCCTAACTCACTTAACCCACCCTATCGCTCCCTAACCTAACTCACTTAACCCACCCTATCGCTCCCTAACCCTAACTCACTTAACCCACCCCTATCCCCACAGACCGTCAATCTCCACACTTACCTGCCTCGCACCCTAACGTCACTACGCATACTCACACAGCCTTTCCCCATGTCGGCATCCTCGGCGTTGGTGTTGTCATCCGTCGTGTCGGTCTTCTGCATTGTCGATGTTCTGCCACTCGCGATTCGCGTCGGTCTTCTTCGATTATCTTCTGGAGCTCCGATTCGATGTCGGTCTTCTGCGCTGTCGACGAAGTCAGGTAGAACCATATATATATATATATATATATATATATATATATATATAGATCTCCTTAATTTGTTCGAACTTTCAAAAGTTCGAAATTCATATGGCCGAGATGATATGATCGACCTTTTGAAAGGCCAACAATGAATAGCGGAGATCCTAAAACAGTGCGGAAACGGGAGATTTCCCTTTCCTGCACTGTAGTGTGATTTCGGAGTAGGAATATTTAAGTAGCAGGGGGTGTGGGGTGTGTGGGGGGCTTGCACCCTGCTACCACTGTGTAGTTTGTGTTTTAGTCTGTTTATTTTTTTAACTTCACATTTTCGAACATTCAAATCTTCAATCATATGCTCTCAGCCATATGAAAGTCGGGCATTTGAATGTTCGATTATGTGAAGTAGATATATATATATATATATATATATATATATATATATATATATATATATATATATATATATACATACATACATATATATATGGATTCACTTTATAATCTCGAAATACTGAAATCTCAAATTTCAGTATCTCGAGACTATAAAGTCAAACTATCAGAAGACCGTAAACCCACAAGCGCGAAATTCAAAATTGCAACCATAACACAGTGCTGGTTAAACTCTGAAGCATTTCTGTTGCCTTACTGAGCAAAATCTAACGTCTGTGGAAAAGTAATGAATGAAGAAATTTTATTGCACCAGAAGTGTTGGAGCTGTCTATAAAACAAGCAGTTCATCAAAAAGGAGCTCTGTACTACTACTGGATGGATATGTCTTGAATCGAGAGAAAGTAGTAAAGGAAAAGACATATTGGTGCTGCAAGTGGAAACGTGCAGAAAAGTGCACAGATAGGGCTATCACTATAAGTGTACCAGATGGAGAAAGGTTACTTAAGTCTGTTAAACATATTCATGGTGGTGATCTTAGTGAAATAGAGATACAAAATGTGTGCTGACTTAAGGTTAAAATCTAAGCTTTCCCATGACACACCTTACTTAATTGTAGACAACGTATTAGTTTCTACGTCTGCCAATGTTGCAATTGTGCAGCACAGCATACACGGTCTTGTGAAATATGGGGGATTCAATAAAAGTGTTCCGATACTGTTTTTTCTTATGAATAGAAAGTCATTGAAGTCATATAATTTTATGTGGCATTGTGTTCTTCAGTTGTTAGATGAACATGGTTATGAATTAAATCTAAAGTACATATTAAGTGATTTTGAAATTACTGCCAAAAGAAATATAAGTCTGAATTTACATGGTTTCATTTCCAAGGGATGTTTCTTCCACTTCAGCCAAAATATTTGAAGGAAGGTGCAACAGTTAGGATTGTCTCATATTTACAATACTAATATGTATTTTCAATTATATTTGAAGTCTCTTGCAGCTCAGCTTTTGTGCCAGAAGTTGATGAATCTGCAGCATTTCAAACACTAAAAAAATTGTTTCCACCTGAGGTTAAAGATTTATTAAAATATTTTTCTGACTGGTACCTTCTTGGAAAGGTATGTAAATTCTGTACTAGTACAACTGGTTTCTCTAGATTTCCCACTCTGTTCCCAGTGTCATTCTGGAATGTACATGAGCTCAATACACTATTTCTACTGTGCACCCAAAATAGTGTTGAAGCATGGCATTGCAGGTTAAAATCGCTGTTGGGACATAGAGCAACTGATTTGAGTATGCTGATGACTGCATTAGCAAGGGAACAGGACAGAGTGATGGAACTGAGAGTGCGCATGAGTTGCAGGTGTCCACTATCACCAAAGTGTTGGAATGTTGTGAAACAGCATACGCAGTTTGAAAATGTATTAAAGAACAGCGAAACATATAATGTACTGGATTTCTTAATGGCTATTGCAAGGCTTTTGAAGATGTGAAGTATGACACTTTATTTATTGACATGATGTGCAAGATGAGGAATCCATTTCTATTTTTTGTTGGATTTAAGACACTGACTGTGTGATGTGTTATTTAAATTGGTTTATGTGGTATAATATTCTGACGGAGGCTTGTCACAAACTGATAGAGTTACTTTAAGTTGTGTTTACAAGTATTGTACTTGGAGTGCAATGCACGTTGGTTGTTCTGCAAAGAAATTACACATGTTTATTGCAATAAAGTGATTTATGCCATTTTTAAGATTTTGAATATGATAAATTCGGTATTGTCAGTTTTGCTGATATGGGCTTTGTTATTTTGACACTTTGTGGTTTTGGATTTTCAACTTTATAGTCTCGAGATACTGAAATTCGAGATTTCAGTATTTCGAGATTATAACGTGAATCTATATATATATATATATATATATATATATATATATATATATATATATATATATATATATATATATATATATATATATATATATATATATAATCAAACATTTCACAAACAAAAAATACAAAAATGTAAACAATAATAGAGTAGTTTACACCAATTACACAGAAAAAATAGTGTATGTATACATTCTAATGAAGAAGCATAGTGCAATGTACAATCAAACCAATTGTGACATACAATATATACATTCGTTTCAAAAGTGGTCAATCTTCAATAAATCTTAAAAGTGGAGAACATACATGGAAATGAGATAGGTTAGGTGATACATCATGTGTTGAAACAGGAGTATTTGACTTGGTTGAAAAAGTGCTTTTTGAGTTGTATTCTGAATTTGGAGTAAGTGTTGATTTCCTTAATATTGATGGGGAGAGCTTGCCAAAGATTAGATGCCTGAGAGGAGAAAACATGTCCTGTGCTGTTGAGTTCTAGTAATGAGACCTACTTTTATTGACAATACATTGCATTTGCATATCTAATGTTTTAAGTATATATCCTGCTTCTTATAAAATGTGAACACTCAATATTTAAACTGCAAAACACATTAGCACTTTTTGAAGTGTTTCTAATAACATGAATATATTTACTACAAGAAATGTTTCCTTCTTTAATCAAATGACAACTATGGCAAATTAATAAGTTGCTAATAGAGGCAGCCTTTCTATATAATGAACTATAAAGTTTTCTATTGGAAATATCTTTATAGAGATTACAATAACAAAAACAGTGACACTGTAAGAAAATAGCAATATCAATTTGCAAGAGCATCCAGGCAGATTTTAACATGTCATGTGTTTTGTATGTCAAACAATAAAGTCCCAGGAATTATGTTACCATCACCAATAAAGGTGACAAAAAATGACAAAGCACTGTCTCATTCTCATTTAGCTGTTCATTCATCACCACGTATGCCAAGAAAGTACTTTGATAACTGGGAACCATAGGTCTATCCATTGCAACACCTTTAACTTACAAGTAATGATGCTGCCTCAAACATAAAAATGTTGTTATATAAAATGAACTCATCTGAAGCTAATAAAGTTTTATAAAAAAAAATTCCAGGAAAGTTGCAAATTATCTGATATAACCCCAAAAGATGAAATATGCTACTGTAAGGGGAATTAACATCAAATATAATAAATGTGTAATTTCCTCTATATCTGCCTGTTACAGCTTGGTTAATAAGTCAGTGGAATCATGCAAAAATCCAACCATTTTTTTGGCGAAACATTTTAAAATAAAGTCCAATAAATTAGATGTTGCATCAGTAATATATCTTGTGCTAGCTGTAATTGGACATAAAAGGGCTCCCTATTGAAATGTCGGCACTCAAAATGCAGAATGGCAACAAAACGAAAAAAAAGAAAAAGACTGAAAACACAGGAGAAGAACGAATCTTGAAATTTGCACTTCACCTTTAAACTTCTTTTTGTGAGGGCAAGCCCCCCCCCCCCCCCCACTTATGTATACCAACTCAGAGATCGCCATACCTTGGAAAAAAGGAAATATTCAGAGAAATGGCATCTTGGATTTAGTATACATAAGTCCATCCTTTCAGACATTCATTCTCCACGTTTTTCAAATAGTTACGCATAAAAGTAGCTTCTTCATGTTTTTATGTAGCTTGGATATGCCATAAGAAGTAGGACAAAGATAACTTGTGACATTTAAACAACAATCCAAACCTTCTGACATAATTGTTTAACTGTTTTATGAATGAAAGGCTAAATCATTTTAATATAGCCTCATTTAGGATAGTAACAATGTTAAGAGTAAGTAGATGTTTTGTTAGTGTGGCCCTAACATTTAGGATAGTTACAATGTTAAGAGCAAGTAGATGTTTTGTTAGTGTGGCCCTAACACATGATGAGATTTTTTTTATTTTAGAGTTATATATTAATCATAAATAATGGTATTTTTGGGGGTTACAGTTATTTAGAATATGTGTTTCAGACAATTACTTCAGGGATATATACCTATTTTCCTTTAGATTTAATTTTGTGTTTAGTTTTTAAGAGTCCAAAATATGTCAAACTATTTACATAATTCCTATGCCACGCGTCCTGTATTATAAGTTAAAAAATGCCCATGCTCAACTTGGTCAAGTTAGAGGATCTGTAACATCCAATCATGTGTATTCTGGTTTTTGTTAAAGGTAACTAGATACTTTGTAACATGTTCCTGTTAGAGGGATAGAGTTCTAGGTTTCTAACACTCGATGGCTGCAGAGGGAACAGCCTACAGAGTTATTAGGTTTTGATATATGTAGAAGGTCTTTGTCAGAAGAGTGCAAGCTCTGGGTGGGTTGTATGGTTGTACAAGGTTGGCTACAGATGGACAGCCATTTTGTTTATTAGATACTGGATAACAGGGAGCTGGGTGAGTTGCTGAGGTAATTCAAATCATTGGGGGTCTGTGAGGGCCAAACAATGATGTGATCTATGGAGGAGGTAGGTTGCATATTTTGGGATTTTGTAGCATTACTCACGTTTATTTAGTTGAGTTGTTGGATTGTTGTCAGTGTTGGTGCTCAGTAGAGGAGAGCAGATAGTAGTGGTAGTGCCGGTCAGACATCTTCTGGTGTTAGACAGCTAGGGTTTCACACTATAGAAACTGTTTCGTTTTTGGTATGGTATTTTCCCTGTATGTTGAATTTGGATCAAACTTTAGCCTTCATCTATATAAACTCCTAGTAGATTGCTTTGTCTGACAAGTTCTATTTTGATATTATTGGAAGAGGTATTAGTGACAGATATTTTCTTTATTGTGATGCATTTGAGAATGAAGATAATTTATTTTATTTTCTTAGGATTTTAATAATAGTTGGGAGGCATTTAGACAGATTTTTATAGAAGTGAAGTATTCCTGGAGCAGGTCTTTGGAGGGATTAATGATTGCTTATAGAGGAGATGAGAGAGATTTTGTTAAAAGTTTAGGGCAGGAGGCAGTGGCAAAAGCTTTGGATAGGTCAAGAAAGAGAGCAGTTACAAGTTTACATTTATTTATAGTTGTGCAAATAGTATTAGAAAAGTTAAGGAGGGCAGTGAAGGTACTGTGGCAGGGGTGAAAACCATGCTGTCAAGGAGACAGGAGTATATTTTGTGTGATATAGTGTAGGACTTGGGTCTGAATGCACTTAAGTGTTTTTGATAGGGGAGAAGATGGTGATGGCCCTATAACTGGTGGGTTCAGTATAATGACCATCTTTGTTGATCAGGAGGATATAACATTTTTTCCATAGTAAAAATACTTAAGTTTCATTAGAAATGAGATAGGGTAAGTTATGACCTCTGCTGCCATTTTTAGGTATTTGCCAGGTAGGTTGTCTGGCACTAGGGAGGTAGGTTTTAGTTTAAGTAGTAGATGGAGGGACAGAATATGGATATTTATTACAGTCTGAAATGTGAAAATGGGATTATTTTGTGTAGAGCTGTTGAGTAAGAAAGAGACCAATTTAATAAAGTTAGTGTTAAACTCATTTACAAGGTCAGCAAAATGATTAGATTTATGTGTTGGTGAAGACTGTTGAATGGCCAGGATTTAGAGAATGATTCATGGAAAACCTGAATAATTTGGGGTTCTGACAATTTTTATTTTGGAGGCTAGTGTAATATTTTTGTCTAATTTAGTGTAGCATTTGGCTCTGTTTCTAAGATCTCTGAATTTCTGATAGTTTGGCTGAGTTTTGTTTGTGCCACACATTTTGCAGGTACAGCTTTTAGTTTCATGAGATGTTTTGCACTTCTGAATAGCCAGGGGGTGCAATATTTGACTTAACTAAATTTTTTAAGTGAGGTCAGCTGATTTAGGATTATACTATTGAAGTGAGATACAGCATCAACTGGTATGTGTTTTAGGTTAGTCCAAGTATATTGTTTTTAAGTAGGAGATGAATGTCTTTGCTGGAATTTGAGGGGTTACAAGTTTCTGGAGTGTTGTTTGCTTTCTTATGGTGACTGTAGGGAGGTGGTCACTTAGAGTTTGAGAGGTGCACTATAGTGGTGATGAGTGGATCACTGCAGTGCTGATGCCCATCCATAAGGGTGGCCTTGATCCAGGTAATTACAGATATATCAGCCTGACAAACTCCATCTGCAAAACTATGTAATGTGTTATAATTGTCCTCATAAACCATGATATCAATTGTTAGATTTGGCCTCCAACAATTTGGGTTTGTGAAGGGTCAATCCTTTATAATTAATGTAGTAAATTTAAAGGGGTTATGGATGCTGTAGATGGTGGCCATGCAGTGCACTTGGTGTATCTTGACCTGGTGAAGGCCTTTAACACCATTCCCTATGCTGGCATCATACAAAAACTAATTGCTTTAAAAATTGACTTGTATGTGGTAAGATGGATTGCAAACTGGCTGAAAGACAGAATTCATCCAGGGCAATTTGCAGATACCTTGTGAGAAAGTATGAAAGTGACCAGCAATGTCCCTAAGGGATAGGTGGTGGGACATCTCATGTTTGTTATTCACTTCTCAGATCTCCAAGCTTAGAGCAAGTACCTCTGATAAACAAAGTTTACAGACAACTGAAAATTGGGGGTTATTGTTAAGTCATCCTCTGAGACTCCAGCCTTCTAGAATGAACTCTCCCTAGTGAAGTCTTGGTGTACGTAAAATGGGGTCATACTAAATGCTAACAAGTGAAGTACCATCACTTTTGGTAGACAACCTCTCCAGCCATCATACTGTGTAGACACATAACAATAAAAAAATGTAGTCAGTGACCTAGGTATTTGGGTTGATAGTCCCCAACTCTTTTGACCACTGTGACAATGGTTATAAGAAAATCTTTTTATTTAGCACAGCTAATTGCCAAAGGAACATCATTAAGGCCAATTAAGGCTAATGAACATTTTATACTCTCCACTGATCTGGCCAGTTATCAAGTACATTGTCTCCTTTCGGATGAATTTCACTAAACAATTACAAAAACTGCAAAGGTTGTTAACCAAAAACGACTGCAGGTATAAAGTTCCTGAGCTTCCATGAGAGGCTGAAATCTTTTTCCCATTATTTGGTGTCTTGTAAACTTTAGAGTAGAGAAGTCTCTCTCATTTCATGCTCCATTTGAGACCAAACTGTCCTTTTTCACCACAAATCTATCCATCTCCAGTAGTGGAACTAAGGGCCTAAATATTCACCAACAGAAAAATAATACATGGTGGAGGGCCAGGTTTATAATCCATTGCCTCCAAAACTTCTGGAACAAACTTCCACCACAAGTAAAATAGTGCAACTCTCTATCTTCCTTTCAACATAAACAGGATGACTGGATGGGTATCCAAAACATTGCTCTAGGATTGACTGGTATGGCCCTCCTGGAGAGAGGAGGTACAGCCTGTGGGAGAGTATTGCAAGGTGTAAATGGTCATGAGATTCAGTGGCTTTAGGATATCTGTGAATCTATGAATCTGTAAGGACATTACATCCTGCTAAACAAATTGGAAACATCTAAACAAATAAAATAAGTGTATACAAACCACTTCTATTGAAAAATAAAATAAAATAAAATATAAAACTATAGCCCCTGTTCCTCCATCTACAGATCTTTATCTGTTTCCCCTTATTAAAAGTAACTAGCTCTGTTGACACACATCCAAGGGGATGGGACAGACACCGTGCTAATGAACATTTGTTCACACTACCCATTTGCATTGTAGCCAAACTACATCCACGGTTGTAACAAATTCAGAAAGAATGAAATTCCACCTCCATTCATACCTCTCAGCCTCACAGTGCAAGAAATATGGACAAAGCCAGAAATAATGGGGGACAAATGCCAAAAATAGGGATATATTTTAAATATTGCTCCTACAATCTTAAAAAGTTGATAGAATAACAGGTTTTGCATTATTGTGCATTTTCTGAAGGATATGAAGTCTTCAACTCAAATGTCTGTCATTATTTAGTATTATTTAGTGACTTCAATTCTCAGTGATTTATCAAAAAACCTCAAATTATATAAGGAGCAGAGCAAAATGACATGGCAAAAATCTGGACATTCTCAGAAAATCTGGACATTTGAGAGGCATGACTCCATTCCATGAAAAACCCTGCAAGTCACCATAAATCACATGCATCTAATGAATAACCTCCACAAATCACAGTAACTGCATCAGTATTCATTGTTACTTCCTGCCATCTGATGTTTGTTCTTCACTAAATAGAAACTCTGTCAACATGATTACAATTAGATAATATATTTTCCTTCTCATGTAGTTCTAACAGTGAGATCCCGCCCTAGTGGATCTACAATTGCATTTATCTTTTCTTTCTTCTACATCTAGTCCATATGTTTGTTTCAGAAACTCCCATTCTCAGGGAATGCATGACCCCGTGTCTTTGCATGCAGTGCCATCACACATCGCACTACCAAACCCTTTTTAAACCCTGAGTGCATGTGCTATTTTTTGCTAGTCAAATATTTTGGATCTCAGTCTTGATATTTGTCATGGAAATGTTCCCTGTCTGACCCCCCCTCCCCCAACCCCACACACACACATAAACCTAGACTCTTACTGGAATACCATCAACAGACTAAAGACATGGAAGGCAGACTGACCTAGAGCTATGTCCCTGGACAACATAACTTCCATGTTCCAGTATGTTGTGACCTTGTCTTCAACAATCTAAGGCTTGGGATCACACTCCTCATCCATGTGAGTGATTGAGTTGAGTGAGTGAGAGATCTAGGAGAAGTATACCCTTTGCATCATCTTAGGATGTAGGTCTCTTTCTTCCCCTATTTCATCTTCTAAAGTACACTGTGACTGTCCTTATCCCAGGTAGAATCCATATGTGTTACCTATTTAGCACAAGAAATCTTGACAAAGACACAAATAGAGGGACAAAGGTTCAAAAATAGGGACAATTTTTTAAATATTATTCGTATAAACTTGGAAAGTTGATACATTTTGCATTTGAATGTATTTTCTGAAGGGTCTGAAGTCTGAATCTCAACTGTCTGTTATTATTTAGTGAATTCAATTATCATTTATTTACCTGAAAACCTGAAAATCACAAATTTTATGAGGAACAGACCAAAATAAACATCTGGACATTCTGTGACAATCTGAACAGCTGAGGGGTGTGGAGGAATCTTCTTGGAGAATAAGGCCATGGTTTGGTGGCAGCACTTAGTGACCTTCCTTCTGGGTCCAACAGACCTTGAATACTTAGGCTGAGGAACTAGACAAGTGATCACAGGGGGACCATAATATGTCTAGCAACAGTCACTTTTAAGAAACCATACTTTAAAGCTCTTACCGCCCTTTTCAAGTAAGAAATAGTGCTCCCTTCCCAAATCATACAGGACTGCACATTGTAACTCTGGTATAAATTTGTGTTTACCCATCCAGCCATCAAGAGTAGACTTAAACCTAAGCAATGTAGCATATCGGTCGGCCTGTAGTGGAAGCTTATCCCACAAGTAGGGATTAAGTCGCATTAAGAATCTATCCTTCCAGCAAGTCCTGCTTATTTATTGATAGAGTTGTATACCTAATGTGGATATTTGTAAAGCCATTGGTTTTGTTGAGAAATAAGTCAAACTGGATCAATTGTTTCATAATTTGAAAAGCAAGGCACAGATCATGACGGAATAGCCATTAAGCTACTGAGTATAAGCTGAATTATGCTAATCTATCAGATAGCTGAAGGCTTTAAAGCCTTTTATTTTCTTTTTTAGAAATCTTTGTGGCCTTTCCAGAGAAGCAATATGCCTGGAATAGTGCAGGACAAGCAGGCAGTAATTTTGATGATGGGGTCAGATAAGGGAAGAATATAGTAGCAGAATGATGACTTTGCATCTTGTAGCTATTCTTTGGAAATTAATAGGCCAGACAGAAGGATTTCCTGACTATGATGGAAACGAATAATCAAATAAGTGAGGGTTGCTCGTATAGGTACCCAGGTCTCTTATGTCCATATCTGTTTGAAGAGGAACATCATTAACAACCCTATGAAACTGGAGCAACATTTTTGCCAGATGCTATTTTACTGTGGGGGATTTTTGCATTTAGCTTGAGGCTGTTTTCTGTAAACCAGGCTTATGCATACTCCGACTGTTGCTGGAGAATCAGTGAATGAGCGGATAACAGTACCCATCTTGCAGTCATCAGTAGACTTGGACAACCATGCTGCTGGGATATTCACTTGGATATGTGCAAAATGAATATCCAACAGGAGGGGAACCAGCACTGACCTCATTGGCACCCTACTAGTTACATATCTCCATTATGAGAGAATCACAGCAACTTTCACAATTTGGAATCTGTTGGAGAGCCAATATGCAATCCAGGCGACAACATAGGTTAATGGAGAATGGGTCTGTGAAGCAGAGGGATAAAGTTATTGTTGCATCCCAGACACCCAGTGTTCCATTAGTGGTACAGGAGTCATGTGAGTGGGCAATGTTGGCTCAGTTATCCAGTTGAGGGGCAGGAAATCATGACTTGTAATAATAGGCATCTGAGCTCAGCAAGCTCTGTGCTGCACCAGCATCCAACAGCTTAGTCAGAGGTTGAGCCTAACTAGAATCATGCATGAAACTGCCACCACAGGGTTATCAAGGGGTAGCAGGGGGTAAGGACACACTCCTAAGCAGAAATATAGTACTGCACTAGTCTCCTTGAGCTCCCTATGGTAGACCTGCTGAATGAGGAGAGCAGCTGGTGGCAGTTGATGGTCAGCTGTGGTACACCTGGTGAATGAGGAGAGCAGCTGGTGGCAGTTGATGGTCAGCTGTGGTACACCTGGTGAATGAGGAGAGGAGGTGGTGGCAGTTCATGGTCAGCTGTGGGGAGAGATTAAAAATAGAGGAAACTGCAAACAATGTAAAGTTTATAAAGTGGATGGCAACAATAGTCAACAAGTGATGATGTGAACAGAAGGCAAATAGACATATTATGCTAGCAACTGACCTACATGTGGGTTACTAGATACCGAAGCAGTCCATATATTAATTAATCACACAGAAGTGCAGGAGATGCATTAACATCAGGACAAAGTAATTAGTCCATAAGAACACTGTGGACTTATGTGATTAACTCTGTTTTAGAATTTTTAACAAAATAAATATTCACTTATCAGGTTCTTGTGCAACATATATATTTTACAGCAAACAGTATGACATTTACTTTTCTTGACAGAGAGCTGTATTAACTGTGCTACCAATTATTATATAGTGTGAAATTTGGGATACTCTCCAATAGGAAATATTAAGGGTGGTGTTTAGATTTTAGAAACATGAATCTTGAGAAATTTATATAGATAAGAGCGTAATGTGTTAAGATACCGGGGATTCGCTATCCTCTTCCAGTGTTTAAAATGACCCACTGCAAAAGTATATAACAAGGTTAACTGTTTAGAGATAGTAGAATCATTAAACTATTGGAGATGGGGTTTATGGAAGGATCCATTGCATCTCCCATTGATTCAGAACAACATAGAGAAGGTTGCTTTAGTAAGGTGGCTTGATGGGCTATATACAAGCTTGGTAACATTATCCCCCCAATTGCTTGGGTGAGTAGTGAACTGCTTTAGAACCTCTAGAAGTAGATCTGGACCAAACGAATTTTAGAATATGTTTATCTGATTTCTTTAAAATAGAGTCTGCCATTCTCATTGCAAAGCTTTGCAGAATATAAAGTACTCTGGGATAAAGGATAAGTTTTATTACTACCAGTTTTAGATCATGAGATAGGATCCAAGTGCCCCAATCTCTAATATTTTCTTCTGTGATCTTATCTATGAGTTGAACATTATGGTTCCTGGTCCCCAGAGGATTCCATGCTAGATGGTCACTTAAATACGTGATATATGGTGGATTCATGATAAATCCAAATTGATTTTGTATATTAGAGGATTCCTATTCCATATGAATTAATAGGGTCATCTTTGAAGGATTGACTTTATAACCCGAGAGTGGGTTCGACTCTCGTAGCACACCACAACACATTGGTATCATACACTGAGGATCATTTACAACACATCCCAGCCCATTGGTATCATAAACTGAGGATCGTGTACAACACATCGGTATCATACATTGAGAATCATTTACAACACATCCCAGCACATTGGTATCATACATTGAGGATCATTTACAACACATCCCAACACAGGTATCATACACTGAGGATCGTTTACAACACATCCCAGCACATTGGTATCATACATTGAGGATCATGTACAACACATCTCAACACATTGGTATCATACATTGAGAATCATTTACAACACATCCCAGCACATTGGTATCATACATTGAGAATTGTTTACAACACATCCCAGCACATTGGTATCATACATTGAGGATCGTTTAGAATTAGAAGGATATCATCTGGTTGTTCAACACTTCTACACATGTTTTATAGATTCTATTTCTAAGATTGATTATTACTGGTTCAATTGCTAATAAAAATAACAAAGGGCTAAGGGTTAGCCTTACCTAACTCATCTGGAGATAGATAGCGAGTGTGACAGGATGTAGTATAGTTCACTTGGACAGAACTTCCTAAATTGAAATTTAGACTTAGACAAATTCTGGTCAGAACCAAAACATGCCTCATATCTGAAAAAGCTGTAGCCATCTGGCATTATCAAAGTTTTTTTTCAGTGTCTAGGGACATTAAGGTGCAGTAGATCTTTGTAACAGCTGTCCATTTTCTAGACATTGAGTTGCACTTAGGATATTATGTCAACACACTGTATCTTACACAAATCCAACCTGATTAGAATGGATTAAAGAAGAATCATTGATGAGAGACGAGCTGCCCAAAGGGTCATGCACATTTTACTGCCCGCATTTAAAAGAGAAATTGGGTGGGGGTAGAGGACTCTCTTCCTGGTTTCACAAAGAATATGATAATGGAATGTCTCCAAGATTGGGAGATCTTAAGACTCTCTCAGTGTGTGTATACTGGCTTTCCATAGTAAGCCTATTGCAAGGGAGAAGAAGGCTTTATACGGTTCAGAGGGAAGACAATCTATTCTGAGGGCTTTGGTTGACTTAAGATTCTTAATTGCTGTTGTAAATTCCGTTTTGGAAAATGGTGCAGCCAAAAATGCTGTTTGTATGAAAACTGGGCATCTTAGGAAGTATACAGATTTGATAGAAGAAACCCAAGAGATTATTGGGACGTGCTATCATTCTGTGTTGCATATTACCATATCCATGTAATGAGTATTACGATAGTGGTTGTAGTCTGCCAATTCCCTTTCAAGGTGCACTGCTGTCCTGCTGCATGGACCTTGTTCTGTGACACTACTGTACAGTAGCTTCTGATTGTATTTGTTTATTCTCATTTGCTCCTACAGTTTGGATCATGCGGTAAAGGGGACACCTGATCAGTCTACCTACCTGGTTAACTAATAAATAAATAAACAAACAAAGAAATAGCTATAACAACAAGTCATCTGAATGAATAAGTGGGAAGAGCATACAGCTGGCTTTGAAGAGTTAAGGACTAAATCATTGTGAGATGCTTGTATGGAACTGAAGACAGATTAGCACAGATTGTGAATTTTTGAAATAGCTGGGCAAATCAAAGAAGGGTGTATTGCAAGCGGGTTGAATTTTGATATGCCTTACAGGAAAGGTGTGGTGTTATTGGCAGTGATTGTGAAAAAGTGTGTGCAAAGGCACAGGGAATGTCATGTGTAATATTGATAGAGCTGGGTATAACATTTTGTCATGTGATCTTGCTACAGTAGCTATCATGACAGTGTAACTGTAAACCAAGTCAGATGATCTGGGTGTGTTTCTAATATTATGAAGAAAATGGAGAACTTAGACCCATCACATACTTCATGAACGTCAAGGCATAGGGCAGCCCACCATTCTGTTATTGTTAAAAAATGTTATAACAACAGCAGGAACATTTATTAATAGAGTTCTTATTGACATGGGTGCCAGAATCATAGAGCCAGCAGGAGCGGGAGCCTGGAACCCCCCCACACACTATTACAGCTGCAAGACTGGTATAATGTGGATTCACGTGTGGAAGTTAAACTAACTAAACTAGATGTTCTTGTCTTCTTATTGCTCTGTGTTACAAGACTTATGCTGCCGCTGTTCTGTTGGTGTTGCCAGAGCCAGATTCATGCTGGTAAGGAGAGTTTTGTTCTTTTATTTGCAGGAGTTATGTTGCTCCTGTGTGTGTGTGTGTGTGTGTGTGTGTGTGTGTGTGTGTGTGTGTGTGTGTGTGTGTGTGTGTGTGTGTGTGTGTGTGTGTGTGTGTGTGTGTGTGTGTGTGTGTGTGTGTGTGTATAAAATGTCTCGGTTAGGTATACCTGCTGGTTAGTGTTACTCAGGCTCAAACAAACGGCTGAATTCTCTACCCATGCCACCACTTGTGATTCAGGGAGTTGAGTTCATAGCTCTCAGCTGTCCAGATTTTCACAGAATATCTGGCTAATACATTTGGTCTGTTCCTCTTAAAATTTGTGGTTTTCTGGCAAAACAGTGAGAAATTAATTCACTAAATAATGATAACCCTTTAAGTTTCAGTCTTCCTATCTTTCAAGAAACACATGGTAACACAAACACTTTATTTTAGCAACTTTCTAAGATTATACAAGCAATATTTAAAATGTGTCCCTCGTTTTGGGCCTTTGCACCCCCCCAAATCAATATTGCTTTTTTCCAGATTTCTTGGGCTGCGAAGTTGAGAGATTTAGTTGAGTGGTATGGGGATTTTACGGGTCTACTTCAAGCTCTCAAAAGCAGTAAAACCCGAATCTGAATCATGTGACATGGAAAGAGCGAACCGCAAATATGTCAAACGAACAAAACCGGGAAAGGGGAAATATCAAAATCCCATATTTGGCCCATTTTGGTATAGCTCCGTAAGGTAAGTGTGCAATAGTTACGGACCTTAGGGTTAGGGAGGGGTTAAGGTAAGTGCATAAGAAGGTAGTGTATGTAAGAGTTTGTGTAGGTAATGTATGTAAGGTATAGTGTAGGGTTTTATTTATTTATTTTATTTATTTATTTCAGTTTGTTAACCGGGAAAGTCCATTGGGCCAAGGTAGCCCATTTTCACTGGAGGCCTGAGGAGAAAAGCTCCAGACAGAAAGACAATATACAATATACAATGTATTAGTACAGCATATGAGAACAACAGTTTAACATTCAATATACAGCAAGGCAAGATTTTACACATCTTGAAATATATGAGCCGAGTCAATCACTTATAAGGTATTAGCAAAAACAATACATTTATGTTCATTTAATACACTACATGTATTTAGACAAAGGAATTTTAGAGAGATGAATTGAAGCAGTGGCAGAGATTAGAGTAGAATAGAATAGGGATAGGTATCAGGAATGAGGTAGGATGTGTACAGGAGCACTCCCAGAGGGAGTAGAGGTGAGAGTGGAGTAGGATTTTAAAGGATGGTAGGTTAGGGGTAGTTCTAATGTAAGGGGGAAGAGAGTCCCATAATCTGGCAAGGGATAACTTAGTAGAAGTTACCCTGGTGCATGTAAAGGCTTGTAAAGTTCTAAGAGGTTCTGATTTGTGGATCTAAGTGTTCTATGTGACTGTGAAGTTTTAGGGAAGAGGAGAGTGATGGACAGTTAGAAGGTTTGAAAATTAGCTTGTGTGCTGTAGTTAGTTGAATGAAATTTAGGTAGCTTGGGAGTTCCAACCAATTTACAGCATGTAGGGAGTTGCAATGTTGAGTAGAGGATTTGGATCCTGTGGCAAACTTTGAAATTTTGTTATAACATAAGGAAAGTTTATATTTTAGGGATGATTGGAGGTTAGAGAGTAGCAGAGCTCCATACAAAAGGGAGGGTAGGAGGTAGGTGGTAGATAGGAGATGTCTAGAAGACAGAGAAAGGTAGCGCCTGTGTCGATAAAGCATACCAAGTTTTTGATGAGTCTTTTTAATGTTGGTTTGTAGGTGGATATCAAATTTTAGCTGGTCATCAATAAGAATGCCCAGAAGTTTTGTATCTGCAACTATTTCAATAGTTGTTTTGTTTAGGCTAAGTATAGAGAAGGATGCTTTGTCAGCAGCAGTATGTCTAGAGGGGTAAAGATCATTATTTTAGATTTGGAGTCATTTAGGGCTAGGTGATTGTCAAGCATCCAGGACTCAGTGGAGGAAAAGGCTTCTTGCATAAGGTTTATTAGTAAAGGAAGAGTTTTGGCTGAGCAGATGACAGTGGAGTCGTCTGCGTATTGCACCAGTTTAGCATTGGGGATCTTTTGGTGGAAATCATTGATGAAATGTTAAATAGTAAAGGACTCAAAATAGAACCTTGGGGTACACCTGTTGGGGTGTGAAGGAAAGAGGAAGTGCAGTAGTTCCATTTTACAGCTTGTTCCCTGGCTGAGAGATAGCTGGAGAACCATTTGATAGATGAAGAGGAGAGATTAAGATGGGAGAGTTTAGAAAGTAGAAGCACATGAGAGACAGTGTCGAAAGCTTTAGATAAGTCGAGGAGGAGCGTAGAAACTATGTTCCCAGAGTCACGAGCAGAGTTAATGATTTTGAGGAAGGAAAGAAGGGCAGTGGTGGTGCTATGTCCTGGTATAAACCCGTGTTGGGTAGGAGTTAGGAGTTGGTTGTCCAATAGGTAGGGTAACAGTTGGAGGTGAATACATTTTTTGAGTATCTTAGAGATAGGGGATAGGATAGCAATAGGGCGAAAGTTGGAAATTGAACAGTTTGTACCTTTTTTTTGGAGGGGATGATGAAGGCTTTTTTCCAGAGGTATGGTACATAGGACTCCTGACTGGAGTGATTGATTAGGATGCTGATTGGAAGGGCTATGCCATCAGCAGCTAGTTGGAGAAATTTGGATGGAATGTCATCTGGGGCATTAGAGCAAGGTTTTAACTTTTGTAGGAGCTTTTTTACAGTGTGGGTAGGAATGGATTTGAGAGTAAAAGGGGAGAACTTAGGGTTCATGGATGTTAAGTTTTTGTTATTAGTTAAGTTGGGGGGTATGTTGTTAGGGAAAGAAGAGGTGAGTTTGCCTATGGAGTCAATGAAAAGGAGTTAAATTGGGTAGCTAGGTGGAGGTCTGGTGTGTCTGGGTCAGGGCAATGGTTCTCTTTTTTGCCCGGGGATAATATTGATGAAATACTATTCCAAAATTTTCTGGGGTTGGTTTTATGATTATTTTGAAGTTTAAGGTAGTAGGATTTGCAGTCAGTGGCTATTTGTTTTTTTAATTGATTTCACTGTTGCTTGTATTCAGCAAGAGACTTGGGAGTTTTGCATTTTTGGTAGTATTTCCAAATTTTATCTCGGTGATGCATAAGTAGTTTTGTGTCTTTAGTTAGCCAGGGGGCTGTTTTGGATCTGAGACTTTTGGTTCTATTGGAGGCGAAGTGGTTAAGTATATCAGCGAAAATTCTAATGAAATGTGAGACTGCGGCATCTAAAGGGAGGGACTTTAGAGGGTTACAGTCTATCTGTTTTAAGGTATTAGAGAAAATTAGGGGTTTGAAGTTTTGCATGTTGTGGGTGGTAATGTGTCTGTGTTGAAAGAGGATGGTGGAAGGGGAATGGCATATGTAGGCAGGGAGATGGTCACTAAGGGAGTCTGCGAGAGTACCACTATCAGAAACTCGGTTTGGGTGGGAGACTAGTATCCATTCAAGGATGCTACCTGTGGTATAATCTTTATTTGGTCTAGTAGGGGTTTTGATTAGCTGTGTGAATTGATATAGGTTGATGCTTTGAGAAGGTGTAGATGAGTCAATGGAAGACCAGTTTATGTTGACATCACCTAGGATTATAGTCTCACTATTTATGTTGGAAGTGAACCATGCAAGAATATCTTCCAGTATAGGGATATTGTTACCAGGAGGAATGTACAGGTAGGCAATGCATAAAGTTTTATTATTATTTACTTTGAGAAGGGGTTTTGTTAAGTGTATGTGTGTGGAATATTTAGTTTGTTTGGGTATAGCTCCATAGGGGAAGTGTGTGGAAGTTACGGACCTTAGGGTTAGATAGGGGTTAAGGATAGTGCATAGACAGTTGTGTATGTGGGGTTAGTGTAGGGTTAGCAGTAGGATTTCGGTGCTTTTATTTAGGGTTAGAAGTAGGGATTTGGTTAGTGTATGTATGTGTTTTTTTATTGTGTTTGGGTAGGTAGTGTGTTGCAGTTGGTGGGTTGGCCAACTATGACGGTTCGAGGTTTACATTTTCGCGTTTTAGTACGTTCGACGTATCCGTGGTTCGCTCTTTATGTGTCGCACGATTCAGATTCGGGTTTATTGTGTTTTGAGGGTATAAAGTAGACCCAATTTTACAAGGAGCTGAGAACTTCAGGGAAAGAGAAGTTAATGCTACTTTTTCTAAGTTGTTTGCATTTTAAGTAGCACAACAGGTAATATACTTGCTTTTGATGCAGAAGGCTGTGGGTTCTATTCCCACAGTATGCAGATGGATCTCTGATACTGTACTGTGTTGTAGTTTAAAAGAGTGGGTGTTGCAGTCCTATGAATTTCCTCCTTTGGAGGAGTTACCTAGTAATTATGTTTCTGTTATCAGTTTGCCATCCATTCCCCATTGCAAAATTACTAGCTTATCATTTTTAATGTAGCATAAGCTATTTATTCTTCAAGGGCAACAGGCTCTTTATTTGTAGATGAAACAATGAAATATAAAGTTGTTTCCTAGCAGCAACCTCTTCATTAATTACAGATCCCTTTAATGTGGAATTATTTAGACGACTTACGTCTGCAGAGATTTTGCATATTTACTGATATTGGTGGATTGTAATGACAGAAGATTGAGTGGCCTTTTATGGTTGAAATTTTATGAAATGGGTAGTTTTGTCGTTATTGGTTCATACAGTTTGGAACAGTCTCTAGTAAGAAATGAAACAAACTACAAATTTAAAACACATTCTGACAATTAGTGCTGTATTATACAAGGGATATAATTTAATACAATCAGGTTAATACAATTAGGAAGTTGAAACAAAGAATGCATACATGTATGCTTGCTAACAGGATGCAAGAGATCAAAATAGGGGAAGAGACCAGTCACCAATGGAGTCTCCCAGGGTTCAGTACTGAGACTTTTTCTGTTTGGCATATACACCTCAAAAGTAGAAGGTAATACCAAAGGGATTTGGCTGACTAAGTTTGAGATGACTGCAAGCTAAGAGCAGTTATTGAATCCCCAAATGACTTAGCCATCATGCAGGAAGGTTTGTCCCAAACAGTAACTGGTGCCAGAATTATGAATTGAAACTCAACTCCAAAAAATACATTATCGTATTCTTTGGGAAGTCATCTACTCCAGGGAACTTCCAAATTGACAATGCCCACTGAGAACTGACCCAGTTGTTTGGCATTTGGGAACTTGTGTGTACAGTGATCTAACTTTTGACCAACATGTGCCCAGAGTCATAAGAAAGTCTTTCTATATTGCACAGCTTATAAACAAATTGATTTTGACTAGATCTAGAGATGTTATTGTCCCCCTTTACAAAGTCCTCATTAGGTCAATCATTTTGTATAATGTTCACTTTGGAATGTATCTGTCCAAACCCATGCAACAATTGGAATACCCACAGCGATACCTTACTAAAAGGATACAAGTCCTAAACAATAGGTCTTGCATGGAGCACCTCGAAGATTTATCACTATACTCAGTATGCTACAGAGTGCTTAGAGGTGATGTGTCTGGCATACAAGGCATCCTCCGACCTAATACAGATGGACCTACTGAGCATCAGCAAGTTAAATGGCATCGGAAATACTCAGTCCAGGTATCTAAACTGAATGTTGTGGAGAGATAGATATATATCACAGAGGCTACCACTGTTCCAGAACAGACTATCCATTCAAGTAAAACAAAGCTTGTATCTGTCCATATTCAAATGCAACTTGGATCTAAGGATGGGTAATAGAAGATGTACTCTAGGATTGCCCCTCATGCCACTAATGGATAGAGGCAGTTCCTAAATGCTGCATCCCTTACACGGGTCCCCTCAAATTATCTGTGGTATGATCACTGTTATTCTCACTAGGACTAATGTACAATTATCGGCCATGGGATAGGTAAGACCAATCAGGAAATGTTAATTCAAGCACCAAAAGGGAAATTGGCTAATTTTAAAATGTCTTCGAAATGTACCTATGTTGTAGTAGTAAATAGTTTTAACAAATTGCTCTTTTTAGATCACTAAGTGCCCTACTCACACTCCACCCCCCCCCCCAAGTCTTCAACAGCTTCCAGCGCCGCTGCTTACTGGTATGATGTTGCCTAAAGCCAGGCTGAGAAATTCTATACACAGTGCTGAATCTCACACAGTGGAATGGCTGTCTATGTTTTCTTAAAAATCTGTCATGCGGTGGCAGTTGTTTGATATGCTGATATTGAGATTAATGACCAAGGAAGCAAACATGACTAAGCAACAAAATGAGCACGCTCAAGAAACTGCAAAATGATTGGCTGAACATCAGCATCAGAAGGAAAACAGAGAAATTATAGAGAAAGGAAGAAAAGTGATATTGTTTAAGCTATTAAGGAAGACTGAGATCTGACAAATGCAGCAATATTTTTAAAGTAGACTGAGAGTTGCATTCACCAAATAATTTAGGTGGCTGCATTTGATGGGCTTAGGTTCATAGGTTCATAGGTTCATACTAGGCTATCTGCCCTAGGGCATTTATAAGCCTAGCCAGAGTGTGTTTGGCTTTCGCCACCCATTTTAAATTAATTTTGCTATGCCCTTTTTCGAGGTTAGTATACTGTGCCTCTGTCTAACAGTGACACAGAAGTGATACCCGGGGTAAACCTATGATCTCCCATCCACTCATCAAGATTCCTCTTGAAGAGAGTCAATGAGGGACTCTGCCTAACCTGGACCGGGATTTTATTCCAGAGTGAAGGGAGCCTCTGGGTTATGAATCTGTCCCTCCAGCATGTCCTGTTTATTTCAGTGCTGAGGTTCAAGTCTCTCGAGCGCGTAGCTTGATGGGATTTGGATTTTCTGAGGTGCAACATGACCATTAATTCCAGGTTGGACATGGCTTTATACATCAGGCACAGATCGCCTCTGAGCAGGTGGTATGCCACTGAGTAGAGCTGGAGTTTCTTTAACTGGGCAGCATATGGCATCTGTTTGAGCCCTTTGATCCCCTTGGTGAGGTACTTTTGGGGTCTTTCCAGTTGCTGCAGGTGTCTGGTAAGGTACATCCCAAAAGGGGCATTGTACTCAATTATGGGCCTGATGAGGGATGAGTAAAGAGGCACGATGACCTCCCCTGATCTAGATGTGAATCCCTTCATGATTAGGTGGGCTATATAAAATGTTTGTCTAACCACTTTGGCCACGTGGTTTTCAAATGAGAGATTGCTATCAACTTGGGTCCTCAGGTCCCTAATCACTTCTTCCGTACTTAATGGATTGCCACCTATGTGGTAATTTGTGGGCACTTTGTTTTTGCCAAAGGGGATGACTATACACTTTTTGGCATTTAGCTTGAGGCCATGGCTCTGGCACCAGTTGTCTGTTTCTATGAGGCCCATTTGTAGGATGCTTGTGTCAGCTGGAGAGTCGATTATGGCACCTAGTTTGCAGTCATCTGCGAACTTGGTCAGCCACAGTCCTTCCATGTTGGCCTGTACCTCCGAGAAATATACACCGAACAAGAGAGGTCCCAGGACTGAGCCTTGTGGGATGCCACTTGTAACTGGTTTGGAGTCTAACATGGCTCCAGCAATTCTAACCATTTGGGTTCTGTCCTTGAGCCAGTTTTCAACCCATCTAGTGACATAGGGGTTTATATTTAAGCTGGTGAGCTTATCTATAATGCCCGAGTGGGGTATTGTATCGAAGGCTTTTGCGAGGTCCAGGTAGGCTGTGTGGACCACCTTCCCCTTGTCAATGGCTTTGGTGACTGTTTCAAAGAAATTGACCAAGTTTACGAGGCAGGATCTGCCCTTAACAAAGCCGAACTGGGTAGGATCCAGTGTCTGTAGGTCCCCAATATCTTTATTTATGAGGTCCATGATGATTCTTTCCATAGCTTTGCAGACCAAGCTAGTCAGGCTTATGGGGTGATAGTTTCCAGGATCCGTTGAGGCACCACCTTTGTGGAGAGGGACCACTGTTGCTGTACGCCACTCTTTGGGTACATATCCTGTAGTAAGGCTGAGATTGAACAGTAGATTTATGTTTGGGTTTAGCTCTTCTTGGAGTTCATGTAGGATGCAGCCCAGGTCACCGTCTGGTCCCATTGATGCTGTGTTTTTTTGCTTTGGAGAGGGTGGCTCTTACCTGAGCATCTGAGATGTCAGGGGGGCAGCACTCTGCTGGGATAGATATTTGCCCTTTTGGTGGGGAGGAGTTTGCGCTGAACCTGTCAGCTAGGATGTTGGCAATGTCTGTGGGTTCGGTGTATTTTTTGTCATTTTGGACTAATTCTGACCATATCTGGGAATTCCCACCTAGGTTCCTAACATAACTAAAGAAAGCCTTGTGATTATCCTTAGTGTCCTGTGCAATTTTTCTCTCGAAGCTGGCCTTAGACGATTTTATGAGTGCCCGTAGTTTTTTGCTTCAAAAATTACAGTCTGTGTAAATCTGGTACAAAGTATGTAAGAGGAGTACTTGGTGTGTAAGCCTGGTATTTGATGTGGCTGTTACATACACCCCATGTAAATTTAGTATATAGATAAAGTGAGTGTGGTATATGGTGTGTGAGATACACCCCATGTACCATACTTATTCAGAGTGCAAGCTTGGTATATGGTGTGGGTGTTATATCTGACTTACAGTGTGTAAGTGTGATATATGGTGTGTGAGATATACACCATGTACTAGATATACACTGTGTATGCCAGACTTACACACCATGCACCACACACTCTCTGACTGTCTGTACCAGATTTGTACTTTGTGCAAGTTTGGAATATGGTGTGGGAGTTAGAAAGCTTAATACATACCGTTTATGTATGGTACACAGTATGAAAGTGTGACATAAAGTGTCCAAGGTCGTTACATGATGTGCGGATCAGAATGCTATACAGTATGCAAGACAAGTGCATGACATGCAGTGTGGTAGGCAATGTGTGAGCCAGAAAGTCTGGTACATATTGAGTATCTCAGGTACCCCCATGCGATATTGAAAAAGGTAAGATTCTGAGACGCCTTCCTTCCTGCAAACCAAGCACAGTATGGAGGACGTGACATTCTCTGTATGATAAATGCCTGATTCACAAACAGTCAGGCATCTATCTGTATGTCTTATTGCACCATAGAGTGGAATAGTGAAAGGCATAGTGCAATGAACAGCAGCTCTGTACACTACTTATATCACTAGTGCATTTTGTCCCACATGTAAAGACCTGGTGCCTAGGGAGAGCAACAGAATGGGAATATAGAAGGGTGGCATTACATGCCTCTAGGTGTGAGAAGTGGGTGAGTTTGTCTAATTCTAGAGGTCAAGGCATGGCACACCCTGCACCATAAATTGCCCAGGTTATATTCAGGGAGGAAGGCAATAACTTTATTTAAAGGGCAAACATCACCACAGACTGCACATCTGTGAATTACACAGAAGCAGTTCAGGAAGGTGGGCAGGAGGGTAGTAGAATACAGCAGAAGTGTCAGGTACGATGGGCCAGTAATGTGAATCCAGTGCACTCAGACTCTCACAGTATACACACGGAGACAAAAGCAGGTACCCCAAGATTAGAAACCCATGCTTTATAGTCTGTTACAGCTGTAAGCCTCAGTGCTAAACTGCTACTGAGCACAGATGTTTAGGTGCTGAAGGGATGAACATAGGCAGTATGGATCAGTGCTGTGGGGCAAGTACCCAGCAAAGAGCAGCAAAATTCAGGAGGTAACTGAACTGCATTGTGTTCATTAGCCATTTGTATGTACTACTGTTCGTTTGTAGCTCATTTTGGGCCTCGTCTCCCTGGCTTACATTAGTCTGTACTGCTCAGTGCAACCTGTGGATGCTCATGGGAATAAAACTTCTATTTCAGTGTTACAACAGCAGCAACACTAGCAATTACATATAAGTAACTTGACAAAAAGTCTCTTAAAAGATGTGTGTTCTTTTCTCTGTGACTCTCTGTTAACTGATGCTGTGGTCCCAATTGCATTGCAGCTGGGCTACATTAGTTCCAGGAGTTCATACTCTAGATATGATGGAATTGTGATCTAATTTTATGTGAGCATATGAACTGTAGGTCTGGCTGTGGCTTCCCAAATGGTGCTTCTGCAGCTAGTGTACCTCTGTAACTGTAGTGTGATGAGTTTCAGCAGACATATTTTGGTCTCATTGTAATGCCTCTGAAATGCATTACAGCTCTTAAAACCCTCACATATCAACAACCTAGTAAGTAAAAATAAAAGGAAACACTACTATCTGAAGGTCCGACTCGATAAAAAATCAATATTGTAAAACAAAACGAAGGTGGACCACCACATAAAATAAAATAGACTTTTTTAATGACAAAAATAAGCGCTTTCACGTACCATCAATGTACGCTTCATCAGATCTTAAAACACAACTAGTAAAACCTCGTTTTTATATATATAGCAGCAAAGTAATTAATCATATTCAATCAATCAATTAACTAATTAATTAACAATCCATTAAAATTTTCATAGTGTTTAGATTTCAAGCATTGTTTTTAGAAGCCCATTTATTTTTAAAATATATAGCAATACGTAATAAAGTATATCAAAGACAACTTATCTTTAAATATGTGAAAGTAAATATATATGAGACATATAAAACATATATATATGAAAAGTATATGAATTGATATAAAGATATATGTTTAAAATGTATAGAGACATACAAAAATATGTAAATATAACGCATCTATATACAATAATTAAATAACTAAATATTTAAAATTAAGTCTAAGAATTTATGAAAGTGTATATATGTATCTTCATATTAAAACATAAGCTATATAATAGCATGAATTACTTTAAGCTACGAGCTTCAAAAACAGGTTTTATTGTAATAAATTGATTAAGACCTGGTGTTTGATGTGCACATAACTTGAAAATCCATTGAAGTTCAATAGTCTCCAAATAATTCATCTTATTCCCTCCTCTCTTATTCGGGACTACTAACTGCAATGCTCTGAATATAAACACATGCCCCTCATTCATCATAATGTGTTTAGCCAAGGCATTTAGTGGATTCTGTTTCCTAATGTCATATAAGTGATTATATATTCTGTCTTTTAGTCTTCTTGTTGTCAGGCCAACATAAAAGGCCTGACTTTGTTTACAGGTCGCCAAGTATATAAGGTTAACATTATCGCAAGTTGCAAAAAACCTAGGTATAAACTTAAAGTTCAGAATGGGATGTATAAACTCTTGAGTATCACTAATCGAGTCACAAGAACTACATTTACCACAAGCAAAAGTACCATAGACCTTCACTTTATTGCATGGTTGCCTAGTATTTTTATGGCTATAATCAGAACATAGTAGTCTCTCCAGGTTTTTACTATTCCTATATGTGAAACTCGGTGTTTCACCTACTAATTTACTAATGTCAGAATCTATTGTAAGTACATGCCAATTTTTACGTACAATTCTCATTACATCTTTATTGTCGTTGGTAAATCTTGTTGTAAAAGTCACTTTTTGATCACCTTTATTACGACTAACACATCTCAAACCTTTAATTCTAGTATAAATCAATTCCTCTCTACAGGTGTTCTCATTAGGAATAATAGATTCTCTCAGATTCTTAACCATAGAGTTATTATAGCCTCTTTCAATAAAGAGGTGTTCCAACAAATCAGCTTGTGCAGTTAACTGTGTAGTTTCTCTGCATAACTTGGTAAGTCTAATAAACTGGCTCTTAACTATATTAGGAATTATAAACCGTGGATGCATGCTGTTGAAGTGAAGTAATGTATACTTCCAGCATGTCTTCCTATACAAATTGGTAATTAAATTTCCATATAGATCTTTAGTAATCGTAATATCAAGAAAATTAATTTGAGAGATGGAAAATTCCATTGTAAATCTAAGGAAGTCAGTGGTAGATTCTAGATAACAAACAAAATCATTCAATTCATCAACGGTATCATTCCAAAAGAATAGTATGTAATCTACAAATCTCCTATACATTAAAATTTTTGTGTAGAAAACAGTGTTAAAAAGATGTTTCTTTTCCCAGTAATAGACTACCAAGTTTGCATATGTATTGGCACATGGGGTGCCCATTGCAACACCCCATTTCTGTAAATATAGTTGGTTGTTAAACATGTATTATTTAAAGTAATATCTAGTAGAGCACAAATTAGTATTTGTTCATCATTAGTAAAGTCAGGGACATGATTTAGTAGCTCTCTAATAGCCTCTATTCCATAATCATAAGGAATTGAGGTAAACAAGTTTTTTATATCTAGGGTAACAAGTAGGCATCTACTAGATAAACCTTCCATAAATAAAGAATCAATTGTATTAATTAATTGGTAAGTGTCCTTTAGTATAGTAGGTATATTCTTCACTAATGGACTAAGTGTTTTTTCTATATATATTGAAATAGTCTCTGTTATCCATCTCTCACCTGCCACAATGGGGCGCATTGGTAAAGGTGAGACTTTTTTATGTACCTTAGGTAAACCTTTTATATAAGGTACTAGAGGGTATTCTATTAGAAAATAATTATATAGATCAGAATTAATTTGTCTGCACATCAAAAGGTCGTAAATCATCATATATCTTATTTATTAATTTATCTAATGTAACTTGATCTATCATAAGATAAGTATCAATATCATGTAGCATTTCAGTCATACTATCATAGTAATCCTGGGTATTAAGCAGTACTATCCCCCCTCCCTTGTCAGCTGGCTTTATAGTTAATTCTGTATTATTACTCAAAGCTTGTAAAGAGTGCCATTCTGCATTGCTTATATTAAAGTAGCAACACCTGCGTTTTGAAAAATAAACATAAAAATCTTTTTCACATAGCTTCACAAAACAATCAACTACATTAGGCAATATAGGTATAAAATTACTTTTCCGTTTAGGACAAAATTTCAGATCTGTTAATTGAATAGTTTGCTTATTTTTATACAAAAGTTTTAAGGCAACAGTACGTCCAAACACTCGTAAGTCAGTTAGCAGCTCACTTAAACAACTATTCTGCGATGGAATAAAAGTAAGACCTCTATTTAATAGAGATAAATCAGTTGAACTAAAGTCAAACCTGGAATAATTAAATACAAGGTCATTTAGTCCCTCATTCGGCGTCTCTGTTCGAAGTTTCCACCTGAAAACTTCCTTTTTCTGCGACCACGGCTGTTTGACCTGCTTCTGGACTGAATATTTAAATATTTAGTTATTTAATTATTGTATATAGATGTGTTATATTTATATATTTTTGTATGTTTCTATACGTTTTAAACATACATCTTTATATCAATTCATATACTTTTTATATATATATATGTTTTATATGTCTCATATATATTTACTTTTACATATTTACAGATAAGTTGTCTTTGATATTCTCTATTACGTATTGCCATGCTATTGCTATATATTTTAAAAATAAATGGGCTTCTAAAAACAATGCTTGAAATCTAAACACCATGAAAATCTTAATGGATTGTTAACTAATTAGTTAATTGATTGATTGAATATGATTAATTAATTTGCTGCTGTATATAAAAATGAGATTTTACCAGCTGTGTTTTAAGATCTGATGAAGCGTACATTGATGGTACGTGAAAGCGCTTATTTTTGTCATTAAAAGTCTATTTTATTTTATGTAGTGGACCACCTTCGTTTTGTTTTACAACAACCTAGTAAGTGTTAAAAAGCTTAACCTTACATTCCCATGGTAATTTGTAGACCTTATACTTTGTATATGAATACAATAGACCCTTTAAACACTGTCAAAGATAAATGTCCATCTCGACATCAAACAAAATATGACGAATTTCTCTTTCTCGTTCTCTTCTAACAGACTATTGTCTAAGAAAACCTTTCTCTCAAATGCCTATTAAAGCTGAAACTTCAACCAGATCAACTAACCTCTGCACCATCTGCACTGTGAATGGTCTAAATATTTCCTCTCAAAATAATCAAAGATGTGTTAATACTAATACGTAATCTTTTTACCAGAACTGTTCTAAACATGTATATATTAATTTACCTATCTACTAGGTAACCACTTTTTATTAAATGAAAGTTTACACATGAAACCCTAAAGCTTATTCACATTGTTAATATATGTTTTTACACTAAATAGCACTATAATTATGTAACTTTTCTTATAAGTCCTCACTTTTCCATTGCTAGGAATGTTACTATTGTAAGCCTATGACATAATATGATACCTTAATATTTTTTAGTTTTGTTACATTCTTAAATTTTTCTATTTTATAACCTCTCTTATTTGCTACTATTATAATCAATGTAACCTTGTGGAGCTTTTCTCCCCGGGCCTCCACTGAAAACGGGTCGTCATGACCCAGTGAACTTTCCTGGTTAACAAATGCAAATAAATAAATAACTAAATAAATAAATAACCTAGAGAAAAGCCGAACAAGAATATGTTGGAATATTTACATATATGCACTATGCATAAGGGGTAGGGGTGCCAAACCACAGTGAATTTGTTGTTACCCACCCATTCATCCAAATTACATTAAAACAGAGTAAGAGAAGTGCTTTACATGGCGTGCAAGACAGTTTCACTTAAGCTGCATTCTTTGAGATACAAACCTATCCCTCCAACATGTTCTATTTATTTTGCAAAGTGGGTGCTTGTTATCATTGGACTTGTAAATGTGTAATGTGTCTCATAAAATAGGGTCTGTTGAAGCTCAGTACACAAGATGCAAATCCCTTCTCAGTGGCATGTTTGATACAGGTAAAAGGGATAAATCTTTGAGACGATTTTTATGATTTAGACCCTTGATTTTTATTTAGCGAGAAAGTGTTGCGGTCATTCCCATTGTGAAATGTGTTTGGTCAGGTACATACTGAAAAGGGGCATTATACTCAATGATTATTCTAATGAATACCAACCAGAGTGGAATGAATGCATATCTGGATCCGGATACATTGCCCTTTGATATAAGCTGTGTAATAAAGAAGGACTTCCATACAACAGTGGATAGCTGGTGAACAAAGGACAATGTCGACATAGGTTCCCATATTCCTAACTATAGAATCAGTTTTCATGGATGTGTTGTCAATGTGACAGCTATAAGGAAAGTCATGCAAGCCAAAGGATATGATTATAAACTTCTTTGAATTTAGTTTTAGTTCATGGTTTTGCCACCAGCTATTTGTTTTGGACAGAGCCTCTTGGGGAATCTTAGTGTACACTGGGGAGTTCACGATGGCACCAGTTTTACAGTCATCTGCAGACTTTGTCAGACATAAATGCTTACCATTAGTTTTGATCAATGAGAAGTGACCCAAGAACTGATCTCTGGGATACACCATTAGTGGTGACACTTTTATTGATGAAGGTAGAGCAGCCCACTCTAACTTACTGGGCTCCATCTATGATCCAGTTTGTAATCCAATGAGTTACATAGGTATTGACATTTCTGGGAGAGCTGATCTACAGTGCCTGTTGTGGGATGGCATCTAATGCCTTTGTGAAGTCCAGATATGTGGTGTGCACTGTTTGCCCTTATCCATTGCTTCAGCAACTTTTTTGAAGAAGTTAACTTTAAGTAGACAGGACCTGACCTTGATGAATCTGGACTGGGTTCAGCCCTTATTAATTCCATAATCATCCTTTTGATAGCCTTATAGATGAGACTGGTAAGGCTTATGAGTCTATAATTACCTGGCTCTGTTGAATGAGACAGCAACAGTCATTCCCTTGCAGAAAGGCTGGACTTCATCTGGCATGAAGGCTGTTTTGAGGCTGAGGTTGGGAATCAGACAAATCATGTATAGGGTAGCCAGTATGCAGCCTGGTACATCATTTGTCACCATAGATACAGTGTTTTTCATCTTAGCAAGCACTTTAAGAACTTTTTTCTTGAGACATTTGAGGGAGGGGTGTAAGTGTGACTATGTGATCTGAGAATACTGGAGGGGAGAGGGCAGCGAAGTTTGAGCTAAATTTTAGTTATGCTCCATGGGTCCAAGTTGGTGATTTCATTTACTATTAGCTCTGCACAGCTCTATGTGTTGTTTCTGAGATTTGTAGCATCATTAAAGAAGGCTTTCTTTTACCTGGGTTGCTATTTTTACCTCATATCTGTCTTTGGTTGACATGATCAGGCTCTGGAGGTTCGTGTATAGTTCAACAAGAATGTTTCTGACATTTTTCAAGTTAGATTTATGTCTAAGTGCAATGAGTTTCTTTCTTTTATTGTAGAGCCTGGTTAGATTTGGGTTACACCACGGGGGTTATTTTTGAATTTGGCATTATATTTACTCCTGAAGGGAACAGTTACATCTATCCAGCTATTTGCATGCTTATATAATTTGTCAGTTAAGGACTTTGTATAAGCAGTGGGGTCATTAAGATGGAAGGGGATTTTTAATTTAGCCAGTTCCTCGGTTTTAGTAGATTAGCCTTTGTATAGTCTCTGAATACTAAGGTACTGGAACATACATCAGGCTTAAGTCTTACAATGAATGTGATTGACTTGTGGTTAGATTTGACCAGTGAGGAAGTTATTGGTGGTGAGCAAAACTACCATATTGCTAAGGACCAAGTACAGAATTTTATTGCCCCTGGCTGGGATGCAGACTAACTGGTCCAGTGAATCTGCATTGATGAAGTCCAGAAATCTCTGGGCATTCATGTTTAAGGATGTAAAAGTCTCCCAGTTTAAGGAGGGGTAGTTGAAGTCTCCTAGGAGAATGGTGCTTGGCTTAAAGCATAGAGATTCTGTACTAGTTAGGAAGAATGTATGGGCCAAGGGTGGCTTAGAGGGGGTCCTATAGTTAGCTATACGATGTTATGATAAGGAATTTTGTTAATATTAAGGTGGAAATGGAGGAGTTTTAGGTCACTATGGGGACACCGCAACCGTTAGTGCTTTTGTCTAATGTGGGGGGACTGAATTAATTGAGTGCTTTCAATAGTCTTGAACCAGTTGTGATGATGCATATATTAATGTTTCAGGAATGCTTGTAAGAAGTGGAGATTTTTGTTAAGGCTACTAATATTGAGCAGCGATACCTTAATGTTATCTGAATTTTCTTTAGTCATGTTGCAAGCCTTAGAAGACCGACATTACCTAAAAAAGGCACTATGGAGGTGGCAAGGATTTAGTCAACATACAAAAGCCTTGGAGGGAGAGGTGCAGCCCATTCTTGGTAAAGCAGTCGGATTGTCATCTCCTCCCAGGCTGATACATATTATACCTCTTTAGAATGACACAAGAATCAAAGCCAATTATTGAAGTCAATAATCTTCTGTTTGTATTGTGGCACCATTCTTGATGATGGCAGCATGTTGCTCAAGGTTATGTTCATACCAGCCCCAGATACACATGTTGTGAGCTCCATCATCAGTCTCTTCATATAGTCCAGTGAGGTACCTCTCCAGTCAGTTATATCCATATGCACTATGACTGAGTTATATGTTTATTTGTAGTGCAAGGACAGGAATGCCTGTGTGATGTGGCAAATACTGGTTGTTGATAGGCTACAGACTGTGATCTTCTCTATGCACAGCCAGATTAGTGGTGCATTGATATGTCACATTATGGCGTCACCTAAGACTAAAATGTCTGATTTTGTGGAGGTTTCCCCTTAAGGGTTTTTGAGCCGAGTCATTGTGACTCTTAGATGATGTTTCACCGTAGGTGCTGAATGTGATGCATCTTTGTGAGGTTGCTGGGGGGGTTACTTGTTTTTCTTGTTATATTTGGGAGGCTTTTGTGGTTTAGGTAAGTTGCTTTTAAGAGCCCTGACATATGTAGGTCTATGTGTTTGGTCTGAGCTGTGTGTGTGCTTTGTTTGGTGGTAGGTTGTCTGATACTGACAATCTGCTTGTTATTTGTTGTGGCTTTGTGAGAAAGCTTTGTCTCCAATAACATCGTATAACTACATCTCTCACACACCATGTCTGCTGGTTGTCAGTAAACATAAGACAATTGCTAATTGTCTCAGGGTGCCCATTTCAACCAGGCTAGTTTCAGAGACAACTGCAAAGTATAAATCCATTGTTCCAGGTCCTTACTGATTGAAGGGGTCGAAGTTGATTTA
Source organism: Protopterus annectens (assembly GCF_019279795.1). NCBI lineage: Eukaryota > Metazoa > Chordata > Ceratodontiformes > Protopteridae > Protopterus > Protopterus annectens. The sequence goes on along the minus strand of NC_056747.1, from coordinate 177,084,647 downwards.
TTGAATATGATGCTTGTCTAAAATATGCATTCTAAGTGTACATGACAAGCAATGTGCAACCTAGTTAAACCACAGCTTCATGATACAACTACCGATGTTTAAAGAACAATACAAATTGCAGGAGTAGGTTATACAGAGAAATTTAAGGCTCTAAATGCCTGCATCTCTACAGTGCAGTTAGCCATGACACTACATGAAGAGTATGTCATATTGTCATATTTATAACATTGAAAATAAGCAATACAAAGCTCAATAATGCACCCCCACCCAATGGAAATACACTTGAATTTAGACTCTGTAGTAATTAAAGCCCACAACTAGCCTGGAAACCACCTTGTGCCACTAGAAGGAATAAGTAAACTGACTGTAGTAAAAATTCACTTATTTAGCACTAAAATCAGTGTAACCAGTATCTTTACACTCGATATTAAGCAATTTTATCAAAGATATATTGGCTTGGTGAGTAGTTTAAGGGGAAAGACTTTGCAAAATGATACTTATGTGCTTATTGTTAATGGTCAATAAACAGGTAGTGGGAATTATGTTGGCAAATTATTACAGGAGGCAGGTGACAACTGATGCACTGGGTTTACGAACACAACTATGACAGGGTGGACGGGTAGGAACACTATTAGACCTTTAGCTCTGAGCTGACTGAGCTTGAACTGCAGTAATGCAAGCACAAGTTCTGAGCTAGCCTGACATATGCTCACTATATAAAAAAGAATCTAGGGATTAATAGTAACAGTTAGAACACTTAAATGGCAAAATGCAGCTCAACTATGCACTGGACTCGCTAACTGAAGCATAAAGTCTTTACCTAAAGCAAATACAGACTGTAGATCCAAAAATGAAAATTCTTCATTTATATTTGCTTGTTTTAATAGTTCCATTACATATAGTTTGATATGTGCTGTGCACACTGGCCTTCTCAGTGGTCAGTAACATATTATTTCCTTTTACAGCTATGCTACTAGCTTGTCATTGAAATGGGAGGTAACTTTTCCCCTACATTTCTCTGTGTTTTGTCTTTATCTAGGGTGGACCATGCCTGCAAATGTTACACACAGCGTTATTCCATAGACAGTAGCATAGTGCATCACAGACCAAGGTGCGAGATAAGTGTAAATAATTACTGAAATCTATAATCTTTTGTTTGTATTGCGGCATCATTCTTAGTGACATTCTCTCCCAAAGTCACTACAAATCACAAGCAGATTGTCAGTATCAGACAACCTAGCACCAAACAAACCATACACATAGCTCAGACCAAACACATAGACCTACATATGCTGAAGTTCTTAAAAGTAACTTACCCAAACCACAAAAGCCTCCCAAATGTAACCAGAAAAACACGTACCCCCAGCAATCTCACAGAGACGCATCACATGTAGAAGATATTTTATGTATGAGAGGCAAATCAGAGCATTCAGGTGCTCACATGTTTCAAGGAGGAAAAACTACAGAAAAAGATGTGTTACTTCATAGTGTAAAGGCACACAGAGTATACCTACTCCAAAAATTATATCAATTAGCATCACTTCAATAACTAAAGAATGGATAACTGTTGCCATAAGCAAAATTAAACTCCATTTCCATGAGAAAGAAAACATACCTGGAGGATTACTAGGCAGAATTAAGGAAAACCTGACTGAAATGTTATCAGTCATGTTACATCAAATATTAGCATGTGGACACATTTCTTGCTCAAGATGACATACTGTCATAGCACCAATTTATGGTAAGGGTCATTACAGATCCAGGCAATTATATACCCAGCAGCCTTACCAATATTGTATGTAAAATGACAGACACAAAGAGGAGCTTATGTAAAATGACACTTGGGACATAACTTCTGTTACAAAAGGAGCCATTTGCATGCAGCTTTGCTAAGAACAATGACCTTTCATTTAGCCACAGTAGCTTTCTAAATGTACCTCATTTATTCAACAGCAGTGCACTGAATTATGTCTTTAGAAAACTGAAATTATTGAACAGTGACCCCCCCCACAGATGTTTTGTTAAACAGATGGTAAAACAAATCTTTCTGTCTGATAACAGTTTATGGGGGCTTTTTTCCAAACTGAAATAACCTTGGATTTGGTTATTTAAAGTTCTAGGGGTCAGAATTAACCATATAGTGAAATACGGTGTTTGTTTTGGGTATGCAAAGGTGTTTCCTAAAAGTCCCAGAAGTGAATTCTTGTTAGCATTAAGTTCACATTCATGCTAGTGCAAGTATGTTGCATAACCTACAGTCCAGAATCTGCCTAAAATTCTGTAAATGTGTTGCATAAAGGCAATTAAAGAACATAACTGCCCAAGACCTGGGGTTATTTGTTCGAGATGCTGTAAAATATGAATGGTTCTATGTTGCATTATCACATGAGCAGTTAGCATCATTGTGGTAGGACCGAACCATCTGATACATATCATTCACAAACAATAAAAGTAAATAGTGTATGGGAAATTCTGGCAGCATCATTGTGGTAGGACCCAATCATCTGATACATATCATTCACAAACAATAAAAGTAAACAGTGTATGGGAAATTCTGGCAGCATTTTGTTGTGGTAGATCACATCTGATACATATCATCCACAAAAACAAAAAGTAAAAAAGCGCATGGGTAATTCTGGTATTTCTATTGTGTTTACCCACCATCTGACATATATCATTCACAAACAATAAAACAAAATAGAAAAACGTATAATTCTGGCAGTACTTCTCTGGTAGGACCCACCTCCCAACCATCTGATACATATCATCCATAAACAATAAAAATAAATAGCGCATGAGTAATTCTGGCAGCATCATTGTGGTAGGACCCAACCATCTGATACATATCATCCACAAACAATAAAAGTAAATAGTGCATGGGTAATTCTGGCAGCATCATTGTGGTAGGACCCAAACATCTGATACATATCATCCACAAACAATAAAAGTAAATAGCGCATGCGTAATTCTGGCAGCATCATTGTGGTAGGACCTAACCATATGACACATATCATTCGCAAACAATAAAAGTAAATAGCTTATGGATAATTCTGGCAGCATTATTGTGGTAGGACCCAACCATCTGATACATATCATCCACAAACAATAAAAGTAAATAGCGCATGGGTAATTCTGGCAGCATTATTGTGGTAGGACCCAACCATCTGATACATATCATCCACAAACAATAAAAGTAAATAGCACATGGGTAATTCTGGCAGCATCATTGTGGTAGGACCCAACCATCTGATACACATCATTCACAAACAATGAAAGTAAATAGCTTATTGGTAATTCTGGCAGCATCATTGTGGTAGGACCCAACCATTTGATACATATCATCCACAAACAATAAAAGTAAATAGCGCATGGGTAATTCTGGCAGCATTATTGTAGTAGGACCCAACCATCTGATACATAGCATCCACAAACAATAAAAGTAAATAGCGGATGGGTAATTCTGGCAGCATCATTGTGGCAGGACTCAACCATCTGATACATATCATTTACAAACAATAAAAGTAACTAGCGCATGGGTAATTCTGGCAGTTACCAGATAGGCTGACAAGAAAAACTGAATAGGGACTCTGATACCCAGAAGGGACTGCTAGATACCACCATAGGTTCACAGGTAATTACTTTGCTTGTGGTCCAGTAAACCAGCCCAGTACCCAAATCGCCTCAGTGTACTATCTAGTTATGTGACTCACACAGTATGGAAATAGAGACTGATTGAATCAGCCCCTGTACTACAGGAAGCAACTCATTACCAGCTCATAGCCGTAATCGTCTGAGGTAAATGCCAGAAGACATATGACAGTACCTTAAGTAAATGTAATTTTACAATAAACAGTACACGTGATAATGTGGAAGGCATCACACTATTCTGCAGCAAATGCATGTGCTGGTGAAAGACAGAAGTCATTGTGAGAAATTAGAGAGTGTACACATGTGTAAATGCCACCAACAGCATATATGAAGATACATTAATCCTTTTTTCTGGAATAAAAAACATAGCATTCCATGGAGATGGTAACACATTGCTGTGGGTAATCATTGTGTTAAATTAGGTAGTTGATAACATTCTACTCTCTGTGATTATCCTATTTTAGGTACTCTACCTATGTGAATGTGTGAGAAAAGGGGGATATTATGGTAACAACACTAGAAAATTGCAGATGAGTAACATTATAAATTACTGTCAGCATGTGGGAGAAATAACCCATAAAATGTTCTGCATTATTTCTTCTCCATAACTTAAATTTTTAAAGATAATAAAGCAAAAGTACTGACAGCTGCTACACACATGATAACATCAAGTCTAAAGTACAGTTTGTGGTTTGTATTATCTGAGTTACACATGAACATGAAGATCCTTTAGCTCATAAAAGGTTAGGAATCCAGTTAAATTTAGCTTTGAGTTTTAAGTTAGTGAGTAGATGTATTACTGGCAGGTATTTCATACATTTGTTGAAAGTGTTAATAACTAATTCACCTGAAGACTATTCTGAGCACACTGCACATGTCAGAAAAAGATGTCAGGGGGTCTGTTTGTAGATCATTATATATCATTTAGATAAAGCTGCTTATGAGATTAAAATGTTAACCATATCAGTTTGTAAAAAGCTGATATTCACAAGTGTAATGGGTTATTCTTTATGATTTAGAGAAGCATAGTTGTTTTTTATGATGCAGTAATAAACTGCCCATCTGTGAATGGAGACTGGTGACTGAATAGATGATTGGTAGGGAATTATGCATCAGATGGCCTATAGACTGCCCTCCATTCCCAAAGGATGTGGGTGTGGCAGGAATGACCCCAGACGGAGACCCGGAGGTACGTCAGGTAACACATTACCTTAGTTTGTTGCTAACTGTGGTGCATGCAGAAGAATATGTGCATAATTCTTTTATGACAGGGATTTTCTGGTTGTTAGGGTCTCATAGCCTACAGTGTGGCACTAGTTAGGGGATTCACTTCTCAGGCTGCTGCCTTAAATGACTTAATTGTCAACAAATAGAACTGCTGGTATCTGAGGTCACTTGGCAGACAAATACAGTATTTTGTTACGTCTGATAAAACTATGCACCAATGTTAAAATAGTCATTGAGGTGGCAGGATTTAACCTTATTCAGTCTTATTCCAGAACCCAGTGTATAATATGACATGGTCCATCCAAATGCTGACACTTTCTGATAACAGTGTCATACAATGAACAACAAACGTAGCAAGTAACCCTGCAGCAAATCGCAACTCAGTGCATGTTAGAACAACAGCTGACAGTCACATAACACAACTTTAGGTGTAATCTACCCCTGCAACTGTGGCATTTAACAATGCTAAGGAAGTGAAATGATTGTGGAAGATGTGTGCTGTGTCCATAAAAGGTAATGTTTGTATCCAACACATTAGGATAGCAGCATGTTGTGCTCCGTGTGCTGTATTTTTTGATTTTACACAGGGAGAACAGCATATTCTGGGATTAACAGAAAATAAGAATATAACACATTGCTGGGAAGATATAGTAAAGGCAAAAGGTTGGAAATTAAGTTACAGATGGTAGAGTTCATAATGCAAGCGCAATATAATCTCTGCATGTAAAGAATAGACATATATTTGTAGTCTGTAGAGTAAAACACATTGATGCAAATGTACTTTGGCAGAACATAAACTGAAATCCTTTATGATTATGGAGTATGACTGCATTATGTGATCATTGTAGGTAAGTCTAATACCTGCAGTAAATGCATAAATGTATATACTTATAAAGAAGTTGCCTTATAGTGCTTTTGCACAGAAAAAACAAACTGCAGGTCTGCAGAGACTCTAAGCTCCTGAATCAACCAAATGTACTTTGAAACAAAATAAAGTACCCCAAAACGTCTTCAGATGAGTTCATCAACATTTAAAAAATGTTTATAGAACCTGGTCTTGTCTCATGACCTCAAGCCTCCTGACCTCATACAACAGATTTTAAGTGACAACACCTTCGTCACATGCAAAAACAATATTAAATGGAAAACATACTTAAAAGCAATATTTAAAAAATGTTGTTGTGTAAAATGATCTTAAACCTTAAAATATCCCTTGTATAGATATCCCCAGTATGTCACAGATTTTATAACATATTTTATAACACATCCCCAATATTTATCTTTGCAGTGCTTTTATTTTTAATTAACAGCTTATGGGTGTTTGTTTATTTAAGCCTGGCCGCATACTAGCATTTAAAGTCAGTTGCCAGTGAAGTTCTCTTTTCTGTAATAATACTGGCCAGGGCCCTCCCCATGTATTCTTATTAACTTTATCCAAAATGACAAACTTAAAATGATGTTCAGGGTGAGCTTTTAGATGTTTAACCAGAGCATGATTTTCACATTTTTCTCTTTAAATCATACACATGTTCATATATATGGTCTTTTAATTTACAGTCAGTCTTTCCAATATAGTATCCTGAACATTCTTGGCATAAAGCAGGAAAAGAACTCCCTGTGTCTGATAGTTTAGTGTACCATGAATATGAAATACATATAAAGAGCTAAATTTACAGATTTTTGAAAGGTGTAAAAAAGAAATATGGACAAGGGAAAGAAAGAGAGATCTGATATGGTACAATATTTATGCAAAGGAGAAAGCCAAATTAATCAATACCAAAAAAGCCCAAAAGATATTCGAAGAAATACAGGCAAAGGTATCCAGATGTGGAAAATTTCACAACAAAACATAAGATCACAAAGAGGGAATATAGAGCAGAGGATTAGTAAAGTAGAAGTTAAAAAATAGAAGCTGAAGTTATGTAATGCCTGTGAAGTGAAGGATTTAGTGTAGAAAGTCTAACACAGGTTGTATCACAGCATGATAGAACGAGTCCTCCAAATAAGGAGAAACAGGATGAGCAGGAGACATATGAAGAACATATATGGACATGCGAAAAAAAAAAGATTTAATGTGCTGCAATATTTATGCAAAGAAGAAAGCAAAACTAATCAATTCAAAGAGAGCAGCACCAAAGGTATTTGAAGAGAAATACAGGCAAAGGCATCTGGATGTGGAACATTTTACAATACAAAAAATAAGAAGACAAAGAGGAAAAGTAGAAAAGAGGATCAGTAATGGAGAAGTTAAAGACATAGAAATGGAGGTTATGGAGTACCTGAGAAGTAAAGGATTTAGTGTAGGCAGTCTAACTCTGACAACATCACAGCCAGATAAAGCAATGGATCCTCAAATTAAGGAAAAAACAGTGGCACGGGAAACATCTGATCAGTTACCATATGAAGATACTTTTGAATCACCAGTACAAAAGTCCAGTTGGAGTTGCACATCTAGGGAAGGAAAAGGAAACTGTGGCAACTCTGATGCAGTCAATGTTGTGGAGTGATAGGCCAGTGAGTTCCCATATGAAATAGCAATGGATGACACAGGATGAAACTGAAGAGAATATGGCACATGCAGATGCTCTAGAACTTTCTATGGCATGCTCTCAGGAAATGGAGAACAGAGAATGTGCCCTCAGTTTAGAAGAAAATGATCTAAGAGAAAAGTTGCTTGATTTTATAGAGATGAACAGACATATTAATATCAATGAAAGAAATGAACTACAGAAAGTTAAAACCCAAAAAAATGGGAAGTTTGATGAAACACTATAATTAGGATTGTTCATAGAGATTCATAGAATAGAAGTAAATAGGATATATTACTGTGCAGCTAAATTAATAACAGAGAAAGTCTTATCACAAAAAATACAGAGCAGTAAGGGAAAAAAAGGGGAGAAATGAAATGCCATCATGGAAGTATCAAATAGAGAAAACTGTAAAGCAATCAAGACAAAAAGTGTCACTGTTGGAAAAGTATAGAAGAGGGAACAGATCAACAAAAATACTCAGAAAGATAGATGTGGTAAAAGCAATGCTCAGTATCAGAACAGATCAGGATCTATTGTGTATTATTGCAAATAATAAACTAAAAATATCAGCACAGGCAAAAAACTTAGAAGATATGCAGATACATATGAGTACAAAATAAGCTATTTACTGATGACCCAAAGAGTTTTATAGAGAATTGGGAAACAAGGCAAAAGGAACTGAAACACCACCAAAAAAGAAGAAATAGATACATTTTGGAGAATTATCTATGAAGATCCTGTGGAATATAACAAAGATGCTAAATGGGTAGAAGTAGTAAAAGAAAGAATAAGAAGTTTAAAGGTACAGGATATGAAATGGGATGAAGTAACAGCCAGAGAGACTGAAACAAAGTTAAGAAAAGCCTCCAATTGGAAAACCTCAGGCCCAGCTGCAGTACCTAACTTCTGGCTAAAAGCATTAACATCTTTGCACGAAGATTTAGCCTTGAGTAAGTACTATTTATATGTACACTTCAAACAGACACAAACCTGGATAACAACAGGAAAAATAATACTCCTAGTTAAGAGTGAGCCTGCAAGATATCCTAAAAACTATAGACTAATAACTTGCTTTCTAATGACATATAAACTATACACTGGAATTGATGCTGACAAAGTTTATAGTCATTTAGAAGAAAACTCAGTTATGGCAAGAGAACAAAAAGGTAACAAAACAAAGTCATATGGAACACTGAAGGATCTGTTGTTAAATAAAGTCATAAGGGAGAACTGTAAAAGGGAAGAATCTGCATATCATTGCTGGAGCCTTCCTGTGTCCTGACAGAGTGCTCTTCAAACTATCTGGAGATATAGAGAGCTGAGTATATTTTTCTGGCACTTCAGAGTTGTGTACAGGTAATTGTTGTTTGACTAATTTTATATCATTGCTGGCTGACTTCAGAGTTGTGCATTGTTATTTTTGCTTCACTGTATAGTTTTTCAGATCTCTGCTGAAGGTGTTGGTTTTCCCATACCTACCTTCCTTATTCCTGTGTTGTTGTTTAAATTTGGAGGCTTTTGCAGTTGCCCACCCCCACTGTAGATTTGATCTGGGACACTCCCCCAGTCCCATCTCTTTACCTCATTTTACCTAATAGACTCCTTCTGCACTTTTTAGTCATTTTTAATTTAATTGCATTTTTTAAACTGTTTGGTCTAACATTGGTACATACTCAAGTGTGCTAGCTTGCACTGCACTTGAATTGTTTTGACTACTGTTTTAGCTACTTTTCAGTATATATATATATATATATATATATATATATATATATATATATATATATATATATATATATATATAAAATATCTTTCCTGTAACCAGTGTATTCCAGATTCAGATTTGCTTTATCCAGGACTGTATGTAAGCTTCTGAACCACCCCAAGCTTTCTGTGTTGGAAGGAACCTTCTAGCTTATCAGTGGGAGTGGTAAGCACTAGGTAACATATCTACCACATAAGGAGTGGTTCTGGCCCAGAAATTGTAGTTATTGGTCGTTTGGGCAGTTTTTCCATCTCTCTCAACTTTCTGATTTAAAAGCCCACATTTGCACTTGTTTCCCCCTCTCCCGTAACTAGTTTAGTCCAGATACAGATTCTTAGTTTTAGCACTTGAATTTGCTTATTCATGATCAGCACTTGTTCAGAACTTGTAAGCACTAAATAACCTACTAATTACTACAGCACTCAACCTTCCTCATTACCTGCAGGAAAACAGTTTTGGTACTTACTTTCCTCACTTGCTTAAAGAAAAACAGCTCTTGTACTCACTTTCCTCACTTATCTAGAGGAAAATAGTTCTTTATTCAGGCATGTCCAAGGATCAGCTCCCAGTGTTCTCTCCTGTTTATCTGATGAATCTGGGCATCTTGAGGCAATGTGCAAATTGCCTCATGTACACAGACAACCCTCTCCTCCTACTACCCAACACTACAACCTGTGAGAGATGCACTTATCTAGCCAAACTGGAGGTAAAGCTCTCTCCAATCAAGACTGAACTTGATAGTCAAGAGGAGAAGGTAAACACTTGCACCACACCACACTCATCACATAGTATCACTAAATCTACACCACCAAAATCCACACATAGTAACACAAAAACATTCACGGAGGCTCTCAATAATAATCTGCTCAAGCAACAGAGACCTCCAAAGCAGAAATGCAAGCAATCTCCATCCCCCAACACAACCCAAATAACACATAGCCCACAGACTCAATGTGCCACTCAACCACAGCCAATAAGGCAAAACAATGTACCCAACATACATCCTGGTTTTATTACCATTAAACAGGAAATGATGTTAAAATCGTAAACATGATGTTTTACATTCCAATATAAAAATATTTCAATTTTAAAACAATAAAACACTGAAATGACATTATTTTATACAATATTTTATACAACACATAATTGTTATTCTACATAATTAGTAGTTCCTTAAAAAAGGGTACTTTGAAATGCTTTTATTTTTTCAATTGACCATATTCCATCCCATTAGACATTAACGTGGATTTGGAGATACTGGCCATGTGATGCCAACTCATTCAAACGTGACTTGGAATTCCAACAAATAATTGTGACAAACCTAAGATTGTTTCTTTTCAAATGCATGGTCATTTTTGGTAGTGATAGGGACATAATACACACTTGTCCACAATGGGTACTCTCAACATATCTGTATAATTTTTGGGGGTAGTCAGGTGTCTAGACAATCACTGGGGAGTTATGATCGATGGCATAGTGGTCAGTCGTGATGTGTTAGACACAGTAGGTGACACATTGGACAGACTTAGGTTTGTCACAATTATTTGTTTAATCAGATAGTGACTCACAAACATTGAAGTAATGAGGTAATACAGTATAGTGAGTCGCTAATACTATTTAGCAGATTTTGTAGCTAGACTAGGTCATCACTTATAAATAATCAAGTAACATTGTTGGAATTCCAAGTCACGTTTGAATGAGTTGGCATCACATGGCCAGCATCTCCAAATATGAATGTATAAAATAATGTCATTTCAGTGTTTTATTGTTTTAAAATTGAAATATTTTTATATTGGAATGTAAAACATCATGTTTACGATTTTAACATCATTTCCTGTTTAATGGTAATAAAACCAGGATGTAGGGAGGCGTCCTGGTTTTTCTGAAGAAGTCCACGTGACATTAAAGTGGAAGAAAGCTAAAAATATCATCTGACTGTGTGGCCACTTCATTCTTTGCTTCGGTACTGGTTACAGTTTGTTATCAGTTAATGTACCCAACATACTACACATAGGTGACTCTATAGTCAGGCACACTGATGCCCCACTCACCAGGCTAAACAAGGAGAAGGTTACTATCAGCTGCCTGTCGGGTGCCAGGATCCGCCACATAACCCACACACTCAGGTCACTCCACAACAAGTACAAATATGACTCTGTCATTGTCCATGTTGGTGTAAATGACCTGAGATGTACCTCCCTGGACTACATGAAAATAGACATGGAAGAGCTCTTCGAACATGTAGCCCTGGCAGGTATGACCCTAGCCCTGAGTAGCATTCTGCCATTACCCAGAATGATGCCGCAGTACAAGGACAAAATTATTGACTTCAACAATTGGCTAAGCTTCTTGTGCCATTCTAAAGGGATCCATTATCTGTCTGCCTGGGATGACATGGTCGACAGACCACAATGCTTTTCCAGAGATGGCCTGCACCTGTCACCCCTGGGATTCCGGATACTGGCTAAGGTTCTTGCTGCCCCATAGTGCCTTTTTTAGGCAAGGTTCAAATGACAAATTCACCACCATAACAGGAAGAGACAAGCAAAAACTGAGGGTGCTGCTACTCAATGCTAAAAGCCTAAATCTCTAAATGCACTCACTCGAGGCACTCCTTAAAATAGAGAACATTGATATCTGTGCAGTGACTGAGACCTGGCTCAAGACTACAGAGAGCACCCCTGCACTACCAGGCTATAATTCATACCACACTTTTCGGCCATGTAACCTGGACCGGAACACCAAAGGCGGAGGTGTGTCCATATTCATTAAGGATATCCACACCTCCAGGCTAGTTGCTCAGCATAATGCAGCCGAGGTTATCCAAGTGCAACTAACTCTGGGCAAAACTGCAATCCAAAGTGTAGCTTGCTACAGATCACCCACCATACCCCAGGTTTCCCACTCCTCTTTTCTTGATGTACTGGAAAATATTAGGGTTCAACCAAACACTCTAATAATGGGCGATTTCAACTACCCCACCATTAACTGGGAAAACTACTCATGTACCAACTCCTTCACTCAACGCTTTCTGGAATTCATAAACTCCAATTCCCTGGATCAACTTATCCACACCCCCACCAGGGGCAACAATATCCTAGATCTAGTCATTACCAACATGAGTGACTGGTGTTCCACACCTGAAGTCAATGCCTCATTGGTCCGATCCGACCATAAGCTAATTACCCTAGATATCCACATCCTGCCCCCACCCCCCATTAAAGAAACCATGGTAAAATTTTCTCCAAAGCCAACGTCATGCTTCTTAAGACAGAAGTGGTGAACTTCATGACACCCAGGCAGATGGACAATACAGTTACGACTACTGAATCCTACACAATTGCACTTTATAAGCACTTACATGAGTGCATGGATCATGCTATCCCAAACAAAACCAAGATGCTATCCTCCAAAAAAAGGAAGCCAATCTGGTGGTCCCCTGCCATAAACAAACTGTACAACAGAAGGAAGAAACTGTTGCAAAAGAGAGTAAAATCCCATGAGTGGAGGAGCTCCCTGGTCAGCCGCAGTAAGAAGCTGCGATCCCTGATAAAATCCTCCAAAGTTAGTTACAAAAACAAAATTGCCACTGATTCTAAAGACAACCACAAAGCATTCTATAGGTATGTCAAGAATCTCAATGGCAACACTCAGATCTGCTCTGAGTTACAGCACAATGGCACTAAATATACCGACCCAACTGATATTGCCAACATCCTGGCAGATAGGTTCAGTGCTAACTTTACCCTCCTCTCACCCCCTAAAAAGCCCATCTCTATACCAGAAGAATGCAAAGTTCCTGTAATCACAGCTGCACAGGTAAAAACCACACTCTCCAAAACCAAGAACACAGCATCCATGGGAACAGACAACATCCCAGGCTGGGTTCTACATGAACTACAGAACAAACTGGCACCCCACCAAGTACCATGTTCAATCATAGCCTCACCTCAGGCTTTGTGCCTGCTGAATGGTGCACAGCAACGGTTATCCCACTCCACAAGGGGGGAGCCAACAAGGACCTGGGGAACTACCGCCCCATTAGCCTGACGAGCCTGGTCTGCAAGGCCATGGAACATATCATCATAGAACTTATAAACAAAGACATTGGTAATCTCCAAACTCTGGACCCCACCCAGTTTGGGTTTTGAAAGGCAGATCATGTCTCCTAAACCTGATAGACTGCTTTGAAGCAGTCACCAAAGCTGTAGACAAGGTTAAGGTGGTTCACACAGCCTATCTAGATCTTACCAAGGCTTTTGACACCATTCCCCCACTCTGGAATTATAGATAAACTCACTAATCTAGGTATAAATCCCTATGTCACAAGATGGGTTGCCAACTGGCTCACTGACAGAACCCACACTGTGAAAGTAGCAGACTCCAAATCTGACTTCAGACCAGTGACAAGTGGAGTAACACAAGGTTCAGTCCTAGATCCTCTCCTGTTTGGTATCAACTTCTCTGAAATACAGGCTAACACAGAAGGTCTTTGGCTAACAAAGTTCGCAGATGACTGCAAACTAGGAGCCATAATCGAAACTCCTACCGATGTTGACATCATACAAAAGGACCTCACTGAGACAGATGCCTGGTGTCAAAGCCATGGCCTCAAGCTCAATGCCAAAAAGTGCATTGTAATCCCCTTTGGTAAAAACTCTGTACCCATGAACTACAACATAGGCGATAGTATACTTAACAGCAAAAGTGTGATGAGACCTTGGGACACAGGTGGACAGTAGTCTCTCCTTTGATAATCACATCGCCACAGTAGTCAGGAATTCCTTCTACATGGAACACCTCATCACAAAAGGTTTCTCATCCAGAAAAAAAGAGGTCATTGTTCCCCTCTTCTCATCACTCATTAGACCCATTATAGAGTACAATGCCCCTTTTGGTATGTACCTCACAAGACATCTACAACAACTGGAAAGGCCGCAGAAATACCTCACAAAGAGGATTACCAGCCTCAAACAGATGCCCTCACAGACCGTCTCAAAAAACTCCAGCTTTACTCCGTGATATCGCCTACTCAGAGGTGATCTCTGCCTAACATACAAAGCTATGTCAAACCCAGAGCTGTTGGACATGCTCCACTTAAAGAAATCCCAATCCCTCCGAGCTACACCCTCTAGGGACCTAAACCTTGTCACCACAATAAACAGAACATGCCAGAGGGATAGATTCCTGTCCCAGAGACTTCCCATACTCTGGAATAAACTACCTATCTATATCAAACAAAGCTCCTCATTAGCACTCTTCAAGAAAAATGTTGATGATTGGATGGGAAATAGGAAATTCACCCTGGGGATCACCTCTGGCACAGGAAAATAATTTTCTTGGGTGGCAAAAGCCAGGGTACCTTTTTGGCTGGGTTTGTATAGGCCCCAGGGCCGATAGCCTAGTACCTACCTATGAACCTATGAACCTATGAACCTATGAACCTATGAACCTATGAACCTACGTACGGCATGACTAGACTACAAGAAAAGCACTTGACCTTATCCCACATTCATGGATAAAAGAGTACGTAAAAATGTATAATGCACACCCTATACTGCTTGATTACATTACAGTGACCACGAAACAGTGGCAAACCACTTTGCAGTTAAGCCATGATAAAGGACAGACTATTACTCCCAGGGATAAAAAATTCAAAGGCGGTATTCAAGGGTGACTGTTTGTCACCGTTGCTCCTTTGTCTTACCCTTAACCCATTAAGCTGTCTACTTAACAGATTAGGTCATGGCTACAATTTGGTTCCTAGAAAATAAAAAAGTGTAAAGACTTCTCATCTTCTTTTTCTGGATGATTTAAAGCTGTATAGTTCATCAGATGAGGAACTGAAAGCAAAACTGCAAGTGGTGAAAACTTTTTCAGATGATATAAGAATGTCATTTGGCCTTGATAAATGTGCGAAAGGAACCTTGAAAGCAAAAAAGCTGCAGCACCAAGAAAACATCAACCTGAGACAAGAATGTGATATAAAAGAACTTGAGCAAGAGGGAGTGTATAAATATCTGGGAAGTGATGAAGGATCAATAATAAAACATGAACAAATGTGAATAAAACTTGGTAAGGGATATTTTTAGAAGACTAAAATTAATACTGAAAACAGCACTGACATCTAGGAACAAGGTCCAAGTTATAAACCAGTTTGCTCTTTCTGTCCTAACTTACAGTTTTGGTGTGATTGATTGGCCTCAAAAGGTGTTGGATCAGCTGGACAGCAAAACAAGAAGGATGTTTCATGCTTCATTCTCAAATGACTTATGAAAATCAGTGTGTATACCAAGACTATATATTCCCTGTTCTGAAGGAGGTATGGGCCTCCTTGAAATTGATTTCATGTATAGATCTGCAATTGTAGGACTGCATACACACCTGCTGCCCTTGCAATACCCAAATGTAGTGAATGTTTTAATTTAGTATAAGCATATTGACATCAGGCAGGAATGGAAATCAAACCAGAATAAATAAAAATCAGGCAGCAACTGAATTTGTCAAAAAACAAAAGAAAGAATATAAGATGAAGGATAGATGAGAAGGCAAGAAATGTGGAAACTACATAAATATAGTTGCAAGTGTAGAAGACACTTGGAACAACCTCATACTGTTCAGGATTGAAAGCAGGAATGGTTGAAGAGAGGTGAATTTAAACCAAAAGGCGAAAAGTTAATATTGGTGGCTCAAGATAGTAGACTATGTGCATGTTGGTTTAGAGTCCATTGAATACGTCAGAAAAACAGACAAATGTAGGTTTTGTAAAACCAAATTTGAAACAGTTGCACATCTTATTGTTGGTTGTGATATACAAATGGCAGACGGACTGTACACTGAAAGGCATAATGTGGCAAAACTGTTGCACTGGTGATTGAGCAAACGTTGTGGTATTGAAGTGGCGGAAAAAGACTGGAAACATGAGCCACAAAGCATTATAGAAAAGGATGAAGTTTATATCACATGGGCTCAGCCATTTACCAACAGTTGAAAAAACAGATGTGAGAAAATCAAGATGTAGTAGTCCATGTAATGAAGACAAAAGTAGCACTGATCATTGAAGCTGCTACACCCATTGACTACAGTGTCTTGTGCATAGAGACACGAAGTCATAAAATAGCAGGATTTTCAGGAAGAAACAAGGGCAATGTGGAAGAAGGATATGCAGACAGTTCCTATAGTAGTAGGTGCAATGAGCATTATAAAAAAGAATTTACAGTCATACTTAGATATGTTACTGATGCATGCAATGCCATATGAATTGCAGAAGGAGTCATTACCTGGTACATTGTGGGTGCTGCAAAGAACATAATCAAAGATTGAAACAATACTAATTTCATGAACTTTAATCATACCTTGACTTAGGAATGAGGTTCATTCCTGTCATGGTATTAGAAACCCAAAAGACTTAAGAGAAATTTAAAAAAGCACCTCACTAATGGCTCATTACCATACTACTGTTAGACTAACCAGACTAAGTGTAATCTCTGTCAGTCTCACCACATGCACACAGAGCATTGGCATTCCCTAGCTAACGCCTGTAGTGCAACCAGCCACACGTACAAAAACTTATACCCTCACTCACATGCACACTCAGCTGTACTATACATACCTGTACAGCAACTACTCCCATTTGAACGAGAAAGTAAATGCTGCCCTAAGATGGCGCTTGCTGCTTTCCTTTAAGAGTACTCTCTGCCAAGTTACCCTGGAGCCTTCACCGTTTCCCAAGGAGAGCACATTACTAAGTAGCATTAGCCACTTTCCTGGACTACATCTTTAGCATGCGGCTTCTCCATTGAGACCACTGTTTGCACTACATCCCCCAGGGGAAAACCATAGCCTGAGACTAGTGCCTCAACAGGAAAGCCTTAAAACAGTGTGAAAATCTTTCAAATTAAGGCATCCACCCCATGATAAACCCTTCTGAATCCAATTTCAGCAGATTTAAAGTGATGGTTCCTCTAATAATGGCAACGTGGATAGTGATGCATTTTTGGTTACTAAAATAAGTCTGAAAATATAATTTTCCACTACAGTGTATAGTTCTAGTAAAAATGTCTGAAGTAATAGGTTACATGTTTTACCACATCTTGAGTGGAATAGTTTGAAATATGCACATAAACAGATGTGTTAGCTTTCTTCACATTATTATGTATATCTGAAACAAGCAAGAGATAGAGTAACTGTTGAAATGATTGTTAAACAATCATTTCTTCTATGAGCCACAGCTTATCACTCCTAGCCCCAACGTTCAGCATACTTCCCCCAACACCAGGAATATTACATCCTACAAAATCTTCAGACCAAGTCTTAAAGCTCTCCTGCAGAAAGACAGCAACTGCAAATGCCCTAACTCCAACCACATCACTTAGCTTCTCTTTTTAACCTATACTGGCAGCATCTGTCTGCTGTCCTCCTCTTTACCACTTTTGGATAAACATGCACACATAACTGTCCCACTAATTCTCACTTCTACTACTCCCGTAGTTCTTAGCTCTACCTTGTCTCTTTTAAACTCCCCACCTAATGTCCTGTTTCTTTTTCTTTCTCTTCCACAGTCTTTATCCATTACTAGCTATTGTTATTCTGTAACCAAGATGATTCTTAAATGTTGTTTGAATTTGTTAATAATGGTTTCATGTTGTCTGTTGCTGCTGTAAAGTACATCCCACCCTTGGCCTCACATCGGCTAGTTATTGATCAGAACTTCCATTAAATAAACTTGAATAAATACTTCCATACATATACACACATGCACACATACATATGCACATGCATACACAGACATACACATGCACCCATACATATACACACAGGCACACATACATATACACTATTTAATAAGAGGACAGGACATTTGGACTCACCAGTAGAAGATATTTTACAGAAAAGGGAAAGAAAGCAGACAGCAGCTAAAGCTAACCTTCACATAAAACTGATCAACATTTTAATTTGTAAAAATTGAAAGAAACATGACATTGAAATGTTACCTACAAATCATCAGAGTGAAAAAAAATATAAATTACTACCCTGAAGTGTAAGAGTTAGTACTGTCTGAATCAGAAGTCAGTGGTAATGACCATACAAAATTGAAGAAAAGGCTGCACACAGGAACCAGTAACCAAAAACAAATGAGGTCAGAACTTGCCCACAAACAAGGATCAGTTTCCATGTTGAAATAAAACCCAAGTGTCCAACCTTTTATACAAATGTGTAGCTTTAATATACAAGTAATTGTGTGCTTTCATCCAATAATTTTAAATGGACTTCATCAGAGCATTCAGAACAACATACACCAGCCATTTATATACAACTTAAAAAGTCATGAGATCAATTAACAATGATAATTTAATACCGCATAAAAATCTAACATTTGAAACATTTTATAACAATTACATAGATAAATCAAAATACATAATGTTAATAGCCATGACTTACTACATGGCAATTCAAACATATTCCAAAAATAATTAATATTATAACTTAGCGCATAGTTTCAAAACATTACTTAAAGAGACAGCATCATTCATACCAGGATGTGTACTACTAGCATTTAGTCTAATTTGCCATAGAAGTTGCCTGTATTCAAGTCTATCCTGCCAAGGACCACCCCTTGGGTTAACTGGAACCTTTTCCTAAAATAAAACAATAAAACTTCTTACTCTCATTACACTTTAGCTTGTGTTTATAAAGTGCACTGTTGGTATTAGAGCTATTAATTTCATAATAGTGTTCATATATACTCTTTTTCAATGCATGTTCTGTTTTCCCATATAATATGCATGACAGTAGTCACAAAATGCTAAGTGGACCATCCCAGAAGTATTACAATCACAGTAACTGTTCATCTTAAAATCAGTAGTATTTGTTTTAATCTTTAGACACTGTCTCTCAAAAATATACTTGCACTAAAGGCAAGCACCACCCTTTTTCATAATCCTATTTACCTCTCTTAAACCCTTGTTCAAAGCTTTCCTTTATATTTAAATGCCTTTTATAAATAAACCACAGTTGATTCCTCCCAATATTTTCTTACGATGACTTCATATCCAATACATTTCCAATTGTTTATTAATGTATGCTTAATTTGGTTACGTTTCACCCTATATTTAATCACCATAGTAAATTCATAATTTTCTCCATCACTACTAATTGTATCCTTATCTTTATTATTATCAGTATTCCCACCACCTTTATTAAAGAAAACACCCCTAACAATGTTCAATAGATTTTTTGCTTCCTTTTCTGTATTACTTGAACTTTGATTTCATTCAATATTACCATTGGGTAAGCCCTGTCCAAAAGCATCTTATATAAATTATCAATTTCTATCATAAACTGGCTATCCTCAGATGTTAGTCTAGAAGCATGTATGATCTGTCCCTTTACCAAACCTCTCTTTTAAAATATTGGATGATAGTTAGTAAAAGTAAAAAAAATGTGTGAATAAGTAAGTTTTCTATAAAGTTTTCCATGAAACTTCTGTTGCACCAAGTCCTTCAATATTGATACATCTAAATAATTAATGACATCATGTAAATAAGTGTACATAAACCTCAAAAATTATGTACTAGAAATTTAAAAACATACAAATTAATTACATTGTGAAATACTTTCCTTCCAAATAATAATATCATAATATAGTAATAACAACAACCTTAAAAATACCACAATATATTGCAACAAAACATCAACTAGGTTATCTGGCTCACCCCTCAACATAAAGTAAAAAAAAAGGTCTTCTGCTCTGAAACAGTAGCAAGTTACCTGTTACAAGTGTGATAAGCAGCTTAATTAAGGTAAATCATACACTGACATTTTGAGCTCTTCATCTCTAACTGCAAATGCAGTGTCACATTCACTTATGAAGCCACAATATACTCCTGCCAATCACTCCCCTTAATAGTTTGCATCTGTAGCAGAGACCTGCTTCACCTTAGCCCTAGTTATGGCTCTGGAACTATTCATCTGGTTAATCCCTGAGTCAAGACTAAAGCAATCATACAGTACTTTTAGAAAATGGAGGACTCGATGCTCTTTTGTGACATTATCATTGAATGCATATTTGTCTAAAGTATAGTATACTTTAAGAGAGTGTCAGTCAGAGGATGTGCCCCACATGATCTTTGTCTTCCAGGTTTTTCTAGTAAAGCTGCTGTTGTGAATACACTTCCTACCTCTTTGTCTTCATTATGCACTTCATAAGAAGTATATAATACATGGTGTCAGAATAAGAATTAAGATAATGACACCAGGGGCTTCCTTACTGCTGTTCATGCTGCAATCTTCAGAACTGCTCAGAGGAAAAAGGATCAGATTTTTTCTCATGATATATGAGTATTGGTTTACAGATAGAAGATCCATTTGTAGAGAAGTGAGAAACTCACTGAGTAATTCATTTTTTTATGTTTAATTGGAAATGTTTATATATGATCCCTATTTTTTATATTTTAACAAATTATATAGTAAAGCTAGTTTCATCTTGCTAGTATTATGGATAATGTTTTGAAAAAAGGTTACCTTCACATTTTGCATATCAGTCTTGCTTAGTAATATATATTTTATTAATTTCTTTCAGAAAAAGATGAACACTGAACCATTAAACTCTTCTGAATGTTTACCCACTGTAGCTCTTCACTTTGGATAAGAATTTCTACAATTCAACCATTAATATTCCTGAAGCTACATGGTAACTTGTCTGAAAACTGGATGTTTGGGATCTGAAATTTAAGATATGTGTCTTTGAGTGAGATATTGTAGAAAAATCAGAAAAAAAAATCAATATGCATCATTCCTACATCTGACTGATGAGGAAAATATAAAGGTACGTTACATGTCTAGGGTCACAGAAAAACACTAGTCAGCCATAATGATACAAAAATATCAAACATACTAAAAACATTATGTAAAACATTTAGTTTTAGCAGAAATTAAAGAGCATAACAAACAATAGATGTCTATGCAACTGATCTCAGAAATTTACAGTCTTTGAGTTGGGTGACCTACATCATTCATTAATAACTGACTAAGGATTTGACAGTTGTTAAAATAAAGGCCGTAATTGGTAAAGACTGCAAACATCTAAACTACATAAACAACATGACAATACGAACAATTACAAATAAACTACATGGTAGTCCAAGATGAAGTCTAGAAGAAGCTACATAGTAGTTAGACATAAAGCTATAGATTCTAGGTGTAGATATGGGCATGATTAACTGGGAGTATAGACAATACAAAGTTTATAATCAAATCTGCAGACATTGCATGAGTCAGAATCATATTACAATAGTATGTAAGTTTTAATCATAACACTTCGTATTTGCATGCTGTTGAGTCCAGAGGGGAAAAGAAAACTGATTACATATTTTACTTCACCTACAAACTTGTCAAATTCAGAACACGACATAGCACCTGGTCAGAGAATCTTACAATTCAGTGTAAAATCATTACTTTTAAAGTAGATACTGGTGTAAAGTATAACATTTAATTTGAATTTTAGTTTAAAGTGATTACATAGCAAGTTATTGTGTAAATTAACATGCATACTGTTGGCATATTCTGGTCACGTAGTACAATGAGTGGGTCACATATAAGCACAAGCACAAAACATATAAACTTATTTTTCAACTGGTCCCTGTGGCCAGTAAAGTAAACCAACTAAATACATTAGGTTGCTTAATTTGTGACAAACTTGATATAATTAAAATTGACAGTATATAGAAGGTCATAAGGAGTCGCATTGTGTCTTTGTAGACTTGGAGAAAGCATATGACAGGGTGCCTAGAGAAGAGTTGTGGTATTGTATGAGGAAGTCGGGAGTGGCAGAGAAGTATGTAAGACTGGTACAGGATATGTACGAGAGTAATGTGACAGTGGTGAGGATTGCAGTGGGAGTGACAGATCCATTTAAGGTGGAGGTGGGATTACATCAAGGATCAGCTCTGAGTCCTTTTTTATCTGCAGTGGTGATGGACAGGTTGACAGATAAGATCAGACAGGAGGCCCTGTGAACTATGATGTTTGCTGATGACATTGTGATCTGTAGTGAGAGTAGGAATCAGGTTGAGGAGACTCTGGAGAGGTGGACATATGCTCTAGAGAGCAGAGGAATGAAGGTCAGCAGTGCTAAGACAGAATATATGTGTGTAAATGAGAGTGAGGGTAGAGGAATGGTGAGGATGCAGAGAGTAGAGTTGGTAAAGGTGGACGAGTTTAAGTACTTGGGATCAACAGTTCAGAGTAATGGTGAATGTGGAAGAGAGGTGAAGAAGAGAGTACAGGCAGGGTGGAATGGGTGGAGAAGAGTGTCAGGAGTGATTTGTGACAGACGGGTACCAGTAAGAGTGAAAGGGAAGGTCTACAAGAGGGTAGTGAGACCAGCTGTGTTATATGGGTTGGAGACAGTGGCATTGACAAAAAGGCAGGAGTCCGAGCTGGATGTGGCAGAGTTAAAGATGTTAAGATTTGCACTCAGTGTGACTAGGCTGGATAGGATTAGGAATCAGTATATTAGAGGGTCAGCTCATGTTGGACAGTTTGGAGACAAAGCAAGAGAGACGAGATTGCGTTGGTTTGGACATGTGCTGAGGAGGGATGATGGGTATATTGGGAAAAAGATGCTAAGGATGGAGCTGCCAGGTAAGAGGAGAAGAGGAAGGCCTAAGATAAGGTTTATGGATGTGGTGAGAGAGGACATGCAGGCGGTTGGTGTGACAGAGCAAGATGCAGAGGATAGGAAGAAATGGAAAGAGATGATCCACTGTGGCGAACCCTAACGGGAAAAGCCGAAAGATGATGATGATGATGAGTATATAGGCATCACAAATATCTGTAAAAATATCATCAAAAATTTTTCTAAAGCAAACAGCATGGATGTTTGCAATAACAGAAGTATACATTTCAGTATGAGAGGTAAAATTATTGTTTCCAAGCAGTCATTTCAAATGTTACTCCAATGCACTTCCAGAAAGTTCCTGCTTTTAGAAATACAGGTAGCATCAAGAGATATCCAGACAGAAAAGAGATTCAAGCATATACTATGAGCATTGCTGTGAGAGTAAAATAGGCAAAGGACAAACAGCTAATAAAGCTTTCTAATCTGTGTACTTCATATATTAATTGCATTTTGCATAAATATGTTGATTTGTTTACTGAATTTGTTGATTATGGGGAATAACACATTGAAATTTTCCTAAGGCAATCCCAGTGATCCATATACCAAGGAGATTACCTGCAGTACGTAAAGAAACAATGAATAAGAACTGCAAATAATGATTAGTCTTGATGAGACTATAAAGCAAATGGCAAATCAGAAGGAGTAAACTGATTATAAGGGATCAGTATCCATTGCATGCTGCTGAAGAGGTTGTTTTAACTTGTCCAGAATAAATACATTCATGCTTCTGCTGCAAATCAAACTGAATGAAGCTAGCACCAAGCTATCTACATTTGGTTCTCCTTTGGACAGACACAGGATTCTTAGTTTACCTTTTGGTATTTCTTCAGCATCAGAAATTTCAAAGGAATGATTGCTATAATCATAGACTTTATCAGTGGAGTAGGAAACACCAAAGATTTGTTTAATTTCTGTAGTATTCTAAAATGCATGCATGCAATATGATGCTCATTAAAATGTTAGGGTGAGGCATAAAGGTATATTAGTAAATAAGATGAAATGTTAGTTATGTGTGATTAATCTCAAATACGGGGAGCACGAGTCATGTTCCCGACACTAGGAAGTCTGAAATTAGGTAGGGAATAAAATGGTTATAACTAGTTTATCAAACCTACAACTTAAATCAACTCCTGTGTGATTTTTTTACTTGTTCATTTCCAATTAAAGTCTATTTCCAACTTGTTAGATGTTGCAGCACCACTAATGAAGTTACTAGAGCATAGTACAAGCTGATTTTGGTCTACACACCATGACAGAAGTTTTGAGATATTGAGGAGGTTTGTTACAGAAACACCAATTATGAAATATTATGCTATTTCTCAGCCATTGACTCATTAAGTGGATGATAGCTGCAAAGACTGGGTGCATTGTTGCCGCCAGAAGGCTGATCTGCTTGTTGCATATGAATTTAGACTTTTTAATGAAGGATAAACAATGTATGCGCAAATAAGAAAAAACAATTGGCTATCATTTGGTTGTCAAATATTTCATGACTACATTTATGGCAAAATGATAATTGTAAAAATCAGATTATAAACCACTGAAAATGATTTTTAAGAAGTCATTGTACAAGATTTTAGTTTGGCTCCAAAGATTGCTGTTGAATTTGTAAAAATATGCTCTGAATGCCCAGTATAAGCCTGAAAAGCAGAGACAGATAGCTAATACATTCAGCAGAGCAAATCTCATGGGGCAGAAAGACCTGCTTTAAAAAGTCTTGAAAATTCCTTATCAGCAAGCATGGCTGAGGATTAAACATAATGAGTTTAGGAAGTATTCCAGAGAAGACAAAGAAATACATGAATGGCTGGTCAGACCAAATATCTGCATTACCTCAAAAGGTAATCCCAGTATAATGATGATATTTTCATGCTTTTAATGTCTGCTGTTTAAAGCTGGTAAATGTATTACTCCCATTCAAATGAGAGAACCCAAGTTATTTAGGTTCATAGGTCCGTAGGTAGGTACTAGGCTATCGGCCCAAGGGCCTACGTAAGCCTAGCCAGCAAGGTACCATAGCTTACACCACCCAAGAAAGTTATTTTCCTGTGCCACTGTCCAGCAGAGACACAGAAGTGATCCCTGGGGTGTATTTCCTATTTCCCGTCCACTCATCAAGATTTTTCTTGAAGAGTACTAATGAAGAACTTTGCTTGACATAGATGGGTAGCTTGTTCCAGAGGATAGGAAGTCTCTGGGACAGGAATCTATCCCTTCAGCATGTCCTGTTTATTGTGGTGACAAGGTTTAGGTCCCTAGACTGTGTAGCTTGGACCATGATTCTAAATTTTCCAAGCAGGAATTTAGAAAGTTTCCTAACAGCTTTGAATTTAAATACGCTCATAATATCGAATGTACTAGACCTCAAAGTGCTTTTTCTGAGATCACAGTACAGTGGAGAATGGGATATTTGCCCTTTCCTCACTGTAGTGTGATCTCGGAGTTGGAATATATATGTAGCGGGGGGGGGGGCACCGACCCCCACAATAGGAAGTTTGAGGTCCAGTACGTTCAATAGTATGAGTATTCGCAATTTGTTCGATTTGCTCATATGATATAGACCCACCTTAATTTCCATAGCATCATCAGAGTCTTGCTCAGGCAGAGAGAATAGTATAAAAATTAAGGATTTAATGAAGAAGCACAACAAAACCAAATTTGTAGACTTTTACTCATCAGTCTCAAGAATGTGTCTTTTCAAGTGAGAAGCTTATCACCTTGATTATTAATGGCAAAGAGAACTAAAGAATAAATTACCTTATTCTTTGCTTGACAACATCTTCAAAATGTCCATGATTTTTTAAAACAAAATTAAATGAGACAGAAAGCATTTGACAGAGGCACAAAGAGTTTATTAGTTTTCAAATAAGAAGACAGAGTACATACGTAAGTTCTGCTGAACTACATGGAATTTGTGTAGTATACAAAAGAGTCAAATACAAGTTATGGTAATTTTGAAAACAGGTGAGCATAGATCCTATTATGTGAGAGTTTAGATCACCAGATCTACGGGAGGGATCATAGACATTTTGATAACATGTCAGAGAATTACAGTTTGGTACCACAAGAAGTTGTTCTGTAGAACTATCTACCACCTTATCTAAGGAAAATACTTTGTGTCACTACTGAAATGCAATATGAAGAAGAGCAGAACCAGAAAAAAAAAGTTGCCTGAAGATAATATTTTAATTTTATTAGGAAAGGGCTCTGTTACTCATATTCCTGAAGTTGCATTGCCTGCTAATGCTCTTAAAAGACTTTGAAACATTTCTCAAGATATAGTAAACTTCTCATAAAACCACTAATGCAGAAATCCTGCTGAATCTTCAAGAGACTGCTTAAAAACTGAACTTTGCTATATTAATTTAATATTAATGTATTCTGAATTTCTGTTTTTGTAAATGCATTTGATCCACAACTATACATGCGGTATGTTTTTTTTTTTAAATCATAAATAACATGATGTATTACTTTATACTGATATATAATAATATTCATTTAATGAAAGGGAATGAAAAATGCCTGTATGCAGTAAAGTATCACTAAAAGGATGTGTGCCATGTGTTCATATTCTAGGACTTTCCAGTAATTCCACTGATGTGAATGCACAATTTCTGTCTCTTCATTGTGGACGTTTCTGAATATACTTTATAGAAAGTGTATTTTAGATCACTATTAGGGTACAGAAAGGGAAAAGGTCTTAACACTGTTTTAAATATCCAAAACAGAGTGCGAACAGCTCGAAAGAACCTTCAATTCTTCTGATTTAAAAAAAACGGTTTTAATGGTTTTAATGACAACAAACGGACTTCTACGAACATCCACATAAAAGCTATTAATACACAACCATAGTATGCGTTTTCGTCCAGCATAATAGACTTCATCAGACAAATGACAATGCTTGATTGGGCATTTAAATATCATTTTAAGCAAACATTAACCAATGAAACATGAAATACATCCTTCAAATGTGCAAATCAAACAGTCCTACCTCATAAATAATTAAGTAGTTAATACATTCCCATTATATGAATCTGTTTTAAAAATAAAATTCTTACACCTCATATACAATACTTAATATATATCTTAATAAATAGATAAAATATATTTAAATATATCCTGAATAAATTAATTCTTAAATATTAAATAAAATATATATAAGCTTAAAAATGTATAAAATATATGTTATGACTTAAAACAGTGTGATACAATGCAATACAAGCGCCATCTGGTGTTGAAACCACTTACTAACACTCAAATTTTGTTAGCTTTTATTTTTAACAAGGATACTATACTTAAAAAATCATTTAAGCCAGGTTTTTTACCTGCTTCTAAATGTATTTGCCACCACAACTCCTTACTTTCCAAAATCTCTTCCCAATTACCACCCCTAACGTCCTGTTTGACATGTTGGAGGACAAAAAATTGAAATTTGCAACCTATACAATTTCTGCTATGTTTAAACAAAGCATTTGTCTCTTTCTCCTTTAAAATATCGTAAGAATGTTCGTATATTCTTTTCTTTAGTTCTCTTTCAGTTTTTCCTACATAGTAGGAGGGACATTAATTACAAGTAGCCAGATACACCACTCCTTTGGTGTCACAATTATAAAAGCCTTTACTTTTAATTAATAATTTTTTACTTTCTAAAAAATTTCACTTTTGTTACTAATGTAGGTGCACTGTTTGCACCTACCACATTTAAAAGTTCCAACTTTTTTGTTAATGTTAGTCTGAAATATATTCTTTTTCCTTTTCTCTAGGAAAAGGAAGTTTGTGTCTGAGATTAGAAAGGCAGTAGAAGAGGGTAGGGGTGATAGATTTAAACCCATTATAGGAGTACATGAATTTTTGACAGTTAAAGAGGGACAGTATAATGTTATGAGTATGGAGGAAAAATCTCAAAGAAAGTTAATAGTGGAATACAATATGTATCATTTTAAAGTTAGAGACACACTACAAAAAGAATGGGATAAATTTGTAGCCCTTACGGACATTGAAGAAATTAATAATATTAAACCAAAGGTAGTTTATAGGAATTCTAGAAGTTTAAAGAATATGTTAGAGAAAAGGAAAAATAATATATTTCAGACTAACATTAACAAAAAAGTTGGAACTTTTAAATGTGGTAGGTGCAAACAGTGCACCTACATTAGTAATAAAAGTGAAATTTTTTTAGAAAGTAAAAAATTATTAATTAAAAGTAAAGGCTTTTATAATTGTGACACCAAAGGAGTGGTGTATCTGGCTACTTGTAATAAATGTCCCTCCTACTATGTAGGAAAAACTGAAAGAGAACTAAAGAAAAGAATATATGAACATTCTTATGATATTTTAAAGGAGAAAGAGACAAATGCTTTGTTCAAACATAGCAGAAATTGTATAGGTTGCAAATTTCAATTTTTTGTCCTCCAACATGTCAAACAGGACGTTAGGGGTGGTAATTGGGAAGAGATTTTGGAAAGTAAGGAGTTGTGGTGGCAAATACATTTAGAAGCAGGTAAAAAACCTGGCTTAAATGATTTTTTAAGTATAGTATCCTTGTTAAAAATAAAAGCTAACAAAATTTGAGTGTTAGTAAGTGGTTTCAACACCAGATGGCGCTTGTATTGCATTGTATCACACTGTTTTAAGTCATAACATATATTTTATACATTTTTAAGCTTATATATATTTTATTTAATATTTAAGAATTAATTTATTCAGGATATATTTAAATATATTTTATCTATTTATTAAGATATATATTAAGTATTGTATATGAGGTGTAAGAATTTTATTTTTAAAACAGATTCATATAATGGGAATGTATTAACTACTTAATTATTTATGAGGTAGGACTGTTTGATTTGCACATTTGAAGGATGTATTTCATGTTTCATTGGTTAATGTTTGCTTAAAATGATATTTAAATGCCCAATCAAACATTGTCATTTGTCTGATGAAGTCTATTATGCTGGACGAAAACGCATACTATGGTTGTGTATTAATAGCGTTTATGTGGATGTTCGTAGAAGTCTGTTTGTTGTCATTAAAACCATTAAAACCGTTTTTTTTTAAATCAGAAGAATTGAAGGTTCTTTCGAGCTGTTCGCACTCTGTTTTGGTTATTTGGTATCTTGAGTGCATTCCACGAGAGTTTTTTACTGTTTTAAATATGTCACTTATACCTAGCAAGTTACATTGAGACCAGCAGGAAGGCTAAACAATCCTGCCTTTATCTTTGATGCTAGCCTCGTTCTGACTGAGCCATATTTAATTTTCATTTCTGAATATACTTTATAGAAAGTGTATTTTAGATCACTATTAGGGTACAGAAAGGGAAAAGGTCTTAACACTGTTTTAAATATGTCACTTATACCTAGCAAGTTACATTGAGACCAGCAGGAAGGCTAAACAATCCTGCCTTTATCTTTGATCCTAGCCTCGTTCTGACTGAGCCATATTTAATTTTCATTTCTGTGCTCATTCTAGTAAAAATATGTGAGCATTTATAATGCACGCATGAGGGGTCTATATTAGATCACCGAACACTTAAAAAAGTGAACGGTGATTAATCGACACTATGTAAGTTAAAGCCTAAAATATTGAAGCAACAGAAACCTGATTTTTTTCCTAGGGAAAGAATTTGGTTGTCCGTTTCTGTTGCTTCGGAATTTTCAGTGCTGTGGTGGAAAGTTACGGGTCGGGTTCAGGTAAGTGTGCGATTGTGTGGATGTGAGTGTTAGGGCGGGTGAGGTGAGTGTGCGATAGCGACGGACCTTAGGGTTAGGGTTTTGGTTAAGGTAAGTAGATAGTTAGTGGTGTGTGTATAGTTTAGTGTAGGGTTAGGTGTCAGATTTTAGGTGTATGTGTGTGGATTGCTGTTTGTTTGGTGTGCTTGTGTTGTGTGTATGTGTTTTGGAACAGCGATTTTTTTTCCCTAGGAAAAAAATCGCTGTTCTGACAGTTCGAGATTGTAAGCTTTTGCTTACATAGGGTCGATTAATCACCGTTCACTTTTTTAAGCATTTGGTGATCTAATATAGACCCTTCATGAAGACAAGTAGCATGAACACTGACTGCAAGAAAGCAGATAATGAACTAATGCAGAGTGTAAAAACAATGGCGCATGAGAGAAGAGAATGACCACTCATGCCCCTTGTGGCAATGCAGTGAAGCACCTCTGTACTCCAGGGCCTTTAATTGTCTTTCGTATTTGTCATTTTTTAACTAAAAATGTTTTAAATGCAGAATGCTGCCTGCGATATCGGACACAGCATTTTTCATGTTCCTCCTCCTTCTCTTCTCAACATACGATGCACTATCAGAATGGATAACATAAAATATTTCACTAAAGTATAGGGAATTACTTTGTGAGATGCATGGCATTGAATGAGTAACTAGTGATGTTACGTTTGAAGCAGTCAGAATTGTGCATTTGGCTCTACAGTCAGTGAAGTGTTAGATTAAGGGTATTGAAGTACTTATTGTTTAAAACTTGTTTGTGTTGGAACAGTTTCCTTCAACTGTGCCAAAGGAATTGCATGAAAAACCATCAGTGTAATCTCTCAGCGTCATAGAGGAAGTGACCAAGACAGCTGATTGGTGTGTGTGTATGTCTTTCTCTCTCTGGTACACTGTATACAACACTTGTTTACAAGCCTTATGTCACAGCTCAGTGCTTAAAGAAAACCTAAGTTAACCAAGCTTCTACCTGAAACTAAAAGCAACATCATAATGTACCTTACTTTAAAACAACATAAGTAGGGTGAAAATGTTTTTACTGTCTTAATCAGATAATATAATTCAGACTAACAGATAAAAAAAGACTACTAAGAAAGACAGACGGGGAAAGGTCAAGTGAAAAAAATTAGAATGAGATAGAAAAATGGACTTGCTACTGACTTCTGTAAGGAGACCACAGTCTCTAACGACTGCATGGCTCATATAAACACAACCTTCACTAATAAAATAAGGAAACATTTAAGGAATACACGATTCTCTATCTTTTAGATGGAAAACTAGATCTGTGGATAAATGGATTTTAAACATTTATGTCTTCAGAAGTCATTTAATGACAATTCCTTCTGTATGTAGTTGCAGTGGTATGATTCTTATTTGTTTTGTTTAAATATCTTTACTGGAAAAGTCTGATTAGGAATTAAAACCCCTTTCAGTGGAGGCCTGGGGAGAAAAACATCATGGTTATATTTACAAGGTTATGATGACAGTGTGCAAATATCTATTAAATCATTTATAAGGCTATAACAAAGACATATTAAGATGTCAACAATGAATTAACTGCACTGTGCAACACGCATTCATTAAAGTGAATATTTTATAAAAATTATACAAATATGGTTTTAGTGGTTGCACTGCACAATGCACATACTTTAAAGGAATTTTTTTACAAAGCCAGTATTGGAGTTAGACAATAGTGAGGGTGTAAGGATAATTGGTTTGATACAAGTCTGAAAGAGTATAGAGAGACACAGAGCAAGAATGTTATGCAGTGAAGAAGAGAGCCTTGGAGAAGGCTGGAGAAGCTTAATGTGAGACTAGATGGAGAGGAAGCTGTGTGAGCAATGAATTAGTGAGGAACATACAGCAGAAGATATGCAGGTGCAGATATGTGGTGGCAGGAGAGGTACCCGTTTGGGTGTCTTGGGCTAGAATAAGGGTTAGATGCAGAATCTGAGGCTGAAACTCAACTCTCAGTACTGTGTTCTTATCATTTTTATTTATGCTTAAAATCTGAATACAGAAAAGTGACATTATAAACAGAAGCAGCCCTGGGAGGCACATACCACCCCCCCCAAGTGCCCCAGTCCACGGAACAGTTCATTTACTCATCTGTACGTTCTCTTTCCTTGGAGTGTTCTTCCCCCTCAGCGTATGGTGCTCACACAAACACATAAGGACTCTTTGTCCTTCTTTTCTTACTCAACATATGATGACGATTCTGAAGCACAGTGTGAGTACAACAGCTGCCGCCACGCATTAGAAAACAATGTGTGTGTGCGTGCGTGTGTGCATGTGTGTGCACATGTGTGCAGGTGTGTGTGTGTGTGTGTGTGTGTGTGTGTGTGTGCATACGTGCACTCACAAGTCTATCTGTGAGAATTGCCCCAGTCACTCAGTCAGCATTATTTTTTTACCTAGAAACTGTCTTAAGTGACTTGCTCAGTCAAAACATCACATGGGTAGGCAAACGTGGAGATGGAAAGAATCAAAACCTGAAATCTGATCATAAAAAGATTGGAGCCTTAATCCTCCACACCAACTGCCAGATATTTATTAACTTTTTTTTGGGGGTCACTTGGGTAGTTTCATAATTCTCATTGTTCAGAAAATGTATGCTCATGTAATACATGTTGTTCTGTCAACCATTTAAGTGAATTAGAGTTGTCTGGCACTTAAGCCTATGAGCTGCTAATGGACTGCTTTCTGTTGTCAAAAGCACAAGGTTTGAATCCACTCGCTTCTATTTGCCTTACTGAAACAGTACTCCTGGGTAACTCTTTGATTGACAAGAGATAAAGACTAGTATTTAAAGTGTTTCTCTTTTGGGATCTTTCTTCCCCTCCCCACTATTTTTTTCTTTGTCCTGAAATCTTTAGCAAAGAAATTGAGAATTATTTTGTTCTGTTCTTGTTACAATTTGTAGCTTTCTGACAAATTGTTGCAGAGTCACTAAATAATGGCAAGCAATTGAGTTTCAGATTTTGTATCCTTCAGAAGAAATATGTTATTTTATCAACAGAAATATTTAAAAGCTGATTCTGACTTTGTGTCCTTGTTTCTGATTCTTGATTTAAGAAATTGTGAGGATAGAGGGGAATTACACTGTTTGGTTCTGACATCAGCAAGCTGAGATACATTTGTGGGCTATTATTTTAAGAATGTTCATCTCAAGCAAATATCTGAGGTGTACAGTCATACAAGTGGCTGTAATTAATGGGGGAATCATTGGGGTCAACATATTAGCAATGTACTTCAGCAAGAACTTACGGCACCATTATATTTATCATTCACTAGGTCATATAAATATGGGGAGATTCCTCAAGATTGGAGACATGCGCTTATTAAACCTGTCTTTAAGGGAAGGGGGAGTAAGACAAACCCAGAGTCATATAGACCCTTACGTCTACTTTCATGTTGTGAAAAATTAATGGAGAAGGCAACATTGAATAAGTTATTGTCAGAACTGGATAGGTTGGGACTAGAAACCATATATCAGCATACATATGTTTAAAATAGATCTATTACCACCTGTAACATGAAGTTCTATAACAAAATATTAACAGCTATGAATGAAAAATTGTGTTGCAATGTAATTTATATAGATTTAACTTTAGCATTTGACAGGGTCATATACAAAACACTAATCAATAAATTAATACAACTAGGTATTGATGTACTCTTGATAAGATGGATAGCTGCATGGCTTACATATAGGACATAAGTATCATACAGCAACTGAACAGGTGAAATCCTTGGTCACAGTCAGGGTGTCCCACAGGGTTCAGTCCTAAACCCTTACTTGTTTAGACTGTATCTTTCAGACCTCACTTTTTCATCTCTTGTGTTCTATAGTCTATATGCTGATGACCTGAAATTGGGTAAGCTGATTACATGTGTTACAGATAAGGCATGTCTGCAAAATAACTTGACTAAATTGTCCATTTGGGCACAAGAGAATGATATGCCGATTCTTCTTCTTCTTCTTCTTTTGGCTTTTCCCAGTTAGGGGTCAACACAGTGGATCACCTGTCCGCTCATGATTGGCAGTGGAGTTTTACAGTGTCGAGTTGCCAGCCCGGTGCCCAACCTTCCACAGAAGGCACACACATGCACGCACTCACACCTAGGGGCAATTTAGAGTGTTCGATCCACATATAGCATGTTTTTGGGATGTGGGAGGAAACTGGAGAATAATATGCTGATAAATACATAAAAAACTAAGCATATGAAATTTGGGAGACATAAACTGAAAGGTGACTATTTAATACAGCACACAGTGATTGAAACTGTAGACTCATTTAAGGACCTGGGTATATGGGATAGATTCAGCTATAAGTTTTTCTAATCATGTCAACCAATTGGTTAATGATAGTTATAGAACTATAGGTTGTATAAAAAGATTTATAAAGTCTAGGAAATTAAAAATAATGAAGTCATTGTTAGTTACATTAAACCCAAACTTGAGTATGGAATAACAATATGGAAACCCTATAAGAAGGCAAGCAGGAGTAAAGTGGAAAGAGTACAGAAGAACTATACCAAGGGCATTCATGGATGTGAAAATTTAAATAGTTATAATAGACTAAAATATCTGAACTTGTACAGTGCCTCTTACAGATATCTAAGAGGAGATCTTATTCAGGAATATAGGGCATTTAGGGACACCTACCTCTGGGAATGTTTGGGGTTATCAAAAAGTACTAGAGAATCATCAGATAACCTATGTAGAAGATTCTAGAGGAATGAGAAGTGTACTAATTGGTACTCTGACAGAGTAGCTGATGCATGGAACAGACTACCAAATTACATTAAATAAGCACTAGGTTAGATATTTTTAAGAACAGACTGAACACTTATTATGAGAACAAGTGTTTTGGTATATTGGCATGCTAGAAGGGCATTAATGCCCCTGCTTGAAATATTTGTCTGTATGTATATATATGGAATGTACTAGGTAGAATGAAGTAATAACTGAGATGGGAGAAAGGCTAAAGTTGTTTGTCACTGAGAATTTGTAACTAGAGTTGTTAAGAGAGAATATGAAAATAATTTGCTTGTTTTTGTGTGAGGGAAAGGCTGGACTTTTGCAACTGACTCTTAAGCCTCTAAAATTTAAAGAGATGGGTGTGTGATAAAGCAAAATGATATATTATACCTTTTTTGTCTTATAAATAGAGCAAAATGAAAATTTTGTGTTGTAACCAACTAGCAACAGCAAAAGACAGCAAACTCGATCAAAAAACAAATAGGCAGCTGGATGTAGAAAACGCAGGTTTATTTAGAAAATGATCCTTAAAATCAGTAGTACAGGATTTTGTCCCGCCAACAATGCCAGAACTTCATCAGATACATTCAAAGAACCAATGCACACCTTTAAATAAAAAGAAAACCAATCATAAATTCAATTAAAATACAAACCTCTTCTTAAAGACAAATCAGTAACAAGCCTCATGACACACCCCCAGTACACAGTCTTCATTGCAAAGCAACTTGATTTAAATTTACGTACACAATGTTGCAAAACATGATTCATTGAAACATTTTGTGTTCTATTCAAAGTAATATGTTGCAAATCGCCTAGCCTCTATCTCAAGCAAGCTTTTAATTTTAACAGACATGCCAGAGATTCTGCTTCATTTAAACCTGGCCAAATATGTTCTCCAAGTCAAATTTGCCAGCAAAGTTCAGCTTTTTCAAGCAGGAGCGGCCATGCTCCACCTCTACCTGTTGATTTGCAGTGAATCCCACACAATAAATTTAAAATAATGTTCATTATAGGCAATAATATGTCTGGCCAATGCATTTGTTATTTTGTTGTTATGGATATCACATAAATGTTGGCTAATTCTACATTTAAGCTTGCGCTCTGTCTTGCCTACATAGACACATGGGCAGGACTGACACAGAACGCAATACACTACTTTTGTAGAGTTGCAATAATTTTTACCATAAACAATGATCTTTGTGTTGTTTATACATACTTGTCCAACATCTTGAATATGTTTACACAAAGTGCATGCACCACATTTTCTCATATAGCCTGCATTTTTGTTTATTTTACTAAACTCTATTAGCTGCTTAAAGTTACAGCCTCTTCTATAAACTATAACAGGTCTCTCCCCCATTTCATCTCTAATGAAGCTGTCATTCATTAAAATTTATTTTTGAACATTACTATCATTGCAAAAAGTAGTTATAAAAGCTCTATTAAAATTAAAATTCCGAACCACATTAGAGTTGCTTGTCTCTAAATTAAAAACTCCATCATTATTATTGACAGTAAATTCATTAGACATTGTCAAGTGGGGAAGGGCATTATTAAGTAAAGGTGTAAAATGTCCAATTTCTCTTTTATGCCATACTTCACTGAGAAGCTCATCTACTAACCATACGAGATAGCCTCTATTAATGAACATATTTTTCATTAGTTCACATTCTTTCTGAAATCTGTCCCATTTGGTAGTCATACAGGCTGCTCGCACCAGCTGACCTTTCATAATGGCTCGTTTCTGGGCAAAAGAGTAATTGCTTTCAAAGTGCAAATATGTGTTAGAGAAAGTTGGTTTGCGAATTATTTCAGCTGTAAAACACCCATTTTCCACATCCTTAGCTAACACATCTAAATAGGAAATTTGGTCCTGACTGTAAGTGTGAGTAAAACAAAGGAAATCAGTGGTTTGATTAATGAACTCACAATTGTATAGCATCTACAGACACTGACCAAAGAATACAAATATCATCCTGAAAATGAAGGTATAAATCACAGTTGGAAAAAATGTATGGCGGAAAATAAAAACTTGTGTTCCCACATTAAAATCACAATGTTAGCATACAAGCCCCCACAACAAGAACCCATGACTCTGCCTTCTTTCTGGAGATAAAGCTTTTTCTCAAACCAAATAAAGTTCGATTTTAACACTAGGTCTAGTAGGAGCTCATAAGTGTTAATCTTTTCCTGCTCAAGACATTTAGAGATCAGGTATTTGCAAAACCATGTGGTATAACTCATGTGGTATAACTGTGTATAGATCTTTTATGTCACTTGTAATTAACACATGTTTATCATTATACCCTATAATATTAAGCCTTTTCAAAAAATCCCACAAATCAATCAATGCAGATGTGTGTTTCTGCAAACACATATTTTTTAAGTTCACTGTCTAAGATTTTAGCAAGAAGATGTGTAATCGACCCTGTTGCATCCACTATTGGGTGCATAAGGGGTTGATTCACATCCTTATGGATTTTGGGAAGCCCAGAAATGGTACGAGTGATAGGAAATTCAAGAGTAAGATAATTATACTGATGTATGTCAATTGAACCCTGGATAAATAAATCATGCAAATAAATCCTGATTCTTCCATACATAGTGTTCATTTCAC
Source organism: Protopterus annectens (assembly GCF_019279795.1). Taxonomy (NCBI): domain Eukaryota; kingdom Metazoa; phylum Chordata; order Ceratodontiformes; family Protopteridae; genus Protopterus; species Protopterus annectens. Next base: position 177,047,690 of record NC_056747.1, on the reverse strand, counting down.
TTAGTGAACGTTCTTCATATGTGGTTGAGTGTAATAAACACACCATTTTATTGATGTAGTCACACTCATCCATTGCGATCAAACCCCCACCCTTATCAGGTTTAATGAATCTAACACCTGATATTCCTTTCAAAAAAATCTAACACTTGTTTTTCATCATAGGTTAGATTATTTACACTAGGCTTCTTAGGGCCAGAATTACATAAGGCTCTAATATCCAGTTCACATATATTCTGAAACACCATTAGAGAATTATGCAATGGTGGATTGCAAGTACTAGCCACTCTCAAAGAATCTTCCACATATACATTATTTAAAAATAGTAGATGAAGATATAATTTTCATGTACATCATTTCAAATCAATGAGAGTTTCAACCAAATTCATTTTCTTCGTAGAAACAAAAGTTAATCCTTTTGGAAAGCAGATCACATAACTCAATTGGAATGTCCAAAGAAAAAAATATATATTTTTTAAAGTCTTTAGCACTGTTAAACACAATGTTCAAAGGGGGTAGTAGAAATGTAGGAAGTAGTCTCCCATTATGTTCATTATTTATTGAAACCGTTGCTTCCCCCTCCATGAATTCTGGCCATTCGCCCGAAAGCTCCCTCTGTTGGCTTGAGGGGTTACATAGTACCTGGACATTTGCCCTTTCTGGTTGTAATTCTGATTTTTCAGACACTCCGAGCACCTGGGGTAATTCCCATTCCCCTGGTCTAAAAAATCACCATTGTCAGTCGTAGTTAACACACAGTCAGCATCATTAATGTTGTTGTTCAAAGATTCATCCACATTTATATGCTGATACCAACCTTGGGAATTGGGGGGTGGGGGGTACGCTTTATTGTCTCTGTATGCATCAATATCTCTAGTTAGCTTTTTAAGTTTCCTAGATTTAATAGATTCCGTCTGTTCTTTGATGGAACATAGAATACAAGTGTATTCGAATTTATTGTCACTAAAAGAAATGTCCTGAGTGATATTCCTATCTAATTCCACTACTTCTTTGGTAAGAGACTCAATGGTTAGGTTGTTGTGCTTAATAACAATCCCTATCCCATGTATGTGAAACATCTGTAACAATTCATGGTGACTAGAGTTATTAATCAATCCATTGGGAAAGCGCCATACTCGCAAACCTTTAGGCACTATCCTTTTGTTTATGCATTCTCTAAAATAATCGGTGTCCATTTGTAATTTCTTAATCTTTAACCAAAGCATAGAGCAAAACAACTAAGCTTGTCACACAAGCTACTCTTGTCTCTTAGTATATTATAATTAAACACATTACGACATTTGAGCATGCATTTAAATATAAACAGTCAGGGGAACTAGGCCCATTTATAAAGTTACAGCCAGGATTATAAACACTTTGTCTCTCACCTACAGCAGTATTCTTATTTGCAGATAAAATGGGAGATACAATTAAACCATCAGTAGTTCCCCTTCGTGGCTCCTGGGTTGACAACCTAGGCACGGGGTGCACAGAAAGTTGAGATAAATCCAACGTTTGAGATAATAATGGTAATTGTTCAGTCCTTTCCATTCTTTGGTTTAATTGCTGTATTAAGACACTCGGTTCTACAATAGACTGTTCAAGTGAATTTGCACAACCCACAGATGTTCCCTCCATCCTCACTGCTGAATCCAACAAACCAGCAGCAGCAAAAGACAGAAAACTCGATCAAAAAACAAATAGGCAGCTGGATGTAGAAAACGCATGTTTATTTAGAAAATTATCCTTAAAATCAGTAGTACAGGATTTTGTCCCGCCAACAATACCGGAACTTCATCAGATGCATTCAAAGAACCAACTAAAGAATCAGTGAGGGGGAACGAGCTATCACTGTATTGAATGTTTCAAACACAGTACATGAATTGAATTTAGAACAAAGTGTTTATAAAGAGTCTTCATTCAACATATTAAGCAATATATGTGGTGACTTTCGTATCTACAATTACAGTGATTTTGTCTTTAATAAAAGAATTGCTAATGTATTTGATAAAGGCCTATATTTTGTTCCAAGTAAAGATGCACTGTTGGATGATGTATTAATTAATTTAAAATTATATACAAGAAAGTTAAATTTCCAGTTCTGTTTTAAAGGAATGCCCCCCAGTCCTATTGAGCATGACTTATGTAAAAAAAAAAATATTTAACCTTCCTTTACACCCTGTTTTGCAGACCTTTGAAAAAAGTGTGAAAATGATGTACATAAACTTTTCAGGAAAAAAGGCCTGCATTTGTTGGAGAGGAATAATATGGATCAGGGTGAAATGAATGTGGTACATGATATTTGGGACAATAAGGCAATAAGAGTTATGAAACTGTTTAAAGGGGTGGGTTAGCAATTATGAATACCAACCTATATATTGATAAAATGTTTGGTATACTGTACACAGACACTTATTGTGCGATTAGTGTGAATGAGAAAAATATTTTGTACAGAAAGGTTGACGTCATGCTAGACGAACTTGTATTAAATAGACAAATAAGCCTTGAGGAACACCAGTTCATGGAGGTAAAATGTCCAAAAATACCGACAGTCTTTGGTATACCAAAGTTGCATAAGGATTTGGCTGACTCCCCCTTATACCAATAGTTGATGCAAAAACATCCAAAACTTATTTCATTAGTAAATTCATAGATATACAACTAAAATCTATACTCAAGGACTGTACGCGGATTGTCAAAGATTTTTGGGATTCTCTTAGGAAAATCAACAGTAATATGTATGATGACGGTCTTCTTTTCATTGTGTTAGGGACTTATTTTCTGTAATCCCATGATATAGGTATTCATTGGTTTTATCTATATCTTTGTCAACATTCACATATTAGTCATGATCGTATTTTAACCATCAGAACCCTTATGGAATTGGTACTTGATACTAACATCATTGTTTTCGAAGAACAGCTTTTTAAACAATGTAAGTGTGTAGCAATGGGGGCCATTTGTGCCCCCATTTTTGCCAATATTGCTTTAGCATTCTGGGAATGAGAATTTTTCTTTAACAGCAATTTTGCCAAACATTAGAAGTATTATGGACGTTATTTGGACGACATAATTATCCTATGGAATGGTAATGAAGAAGAATTGCTAAAATTCCTGGCCTTTATTAAGGAAAGCACTGATTTTTTAGATTTCATCCATAAAATAGGGAATGAGGCGATAAACTACTTGGATATCACAATTAGTAAAGATAGAGAGGCAAAGGGCTTTAAAACAACAATCTTTAGAAAGCCCACCTATTCCAACACCCTCTTACATTTTGACAGCTTTTACCCACTACATCAAAAAAAAATCTTTGGTTAAAGGGCAGGGGGTTTGGCTAGCAAGGATGGTATCCGAGTGGGATGATTTTTTTTACATCAAATCCAAGTATTATAGGTGATGCTTACACAAAGAGGTTACCCCCACATTTTTGTAGGCAATATTCTACAAGAGGTGGTTGATAAGAGGCGGAGGGGTCATTTCTTACCACTGCTTGGTAAAGGAAGTGATTTACAAGAGCATGCACTAAGGTTGGTAGCCACTAGTTATAAAAAATCAGCTATCTTTAGTTATAATAAGCAATTTACAGGTATCAGTGAAATAATTCAGCATAATTGGAATTTGTTCAGTACTAGTAAAGACTATTTGGATCTAGTAGGGACATCTCCCAAAATTGTTTATAAAAAGGACATTACCTTCAAAAATATCCTTGAGAGAACACATAAAACAAATACAGAAATAGGTGGTATGTTTAAATGTGGCTTCTGCCTACAATGTAAATACATCACAGACGGCACTGAGATACTAATACCCAGTTATGGTAAGCATATCCATAAAAATACATTTTCTTGCAGTAGTAAGGCAGTAGTCTACCTTGCCCTATGTAATATGTGTCCAGGTTTTTATATAGGGAAGACTATCAATGCCCTCAGAAGTAGGGTTTACCAACATTATTATGACATCTATAAACAAGATATGAAAATGTTTTGGCAGCACATGTTCTTAAAAATGAGGGACATAGCTTTAGGTTTACGGTCCTAGAGCAAGTAACATTGGGGGACAGAGGTGGACCGCTAAATGATTTTTTAGAATTAAGGGAACTAAGATGGCAAATGACATCTAATGCCACTGAACAATCAGGTCTGAATAGTATTATTTCTATAAGCTCTATCCTTAGGCTCAAAGCTGAAGGTTTTATGTAAACAATATTTTATATAATATATGTTGAGTGGTATCAGTTTATTATATTTATTCATTTGTTTGTCTATCTTTATATTAGTGTGTATGTATATAGGGAAATATATGATTTTATGGAATTGTTATGTTTTTTAAGGGGTATACATTGTTTAGGTAATTATTGTTGCAATGAATTATTCAATTATGTTAAGTGCAGGAATATAAGTTGGGTCAGTAGCTTGATGTATTTTATTCTGATGAAGTTTTTTTACTAAAAAATAAATGACTAAATAAATTCATTCTTGTGGATTCTGGTGTGCTTCTTCTCACTCATTTTCACATTATTCTCAAAGAAGATCTCCATGATTAAATGTTAATTTTAATTTTAATTTTCCATTTATAAAGTACCTGCACTGCAGTTTTATCTGTTTTCTTAACTCCTGGCACAACCATTTTGTGACAATGCAATAAGCAAACATGGACTCCAGCATGTATATTTTTTCACGGTATGCATATCACTAAGTTTATTGTTGTTAGGATTTTATGTGCACAAGCTTATGCTTGTGAATGCACTTTTATCACAAGTGGCAGTAATGCTGTTTCCCTGTTAATCCATCCTGTATCATCCTAAATGACCATTCCTTTAGAAATAGTCAACAACAAAAACAGATTGTCAACTGTTTATGAAAAAAAAATCAAAGTGTAACCCCTGTGTTTAAATCTATGTGCCAAATCCTGTAATTTATTCAAATACCAAAGGAGTATCACATATTGTTTTGTTCTCATAAATTTTGCCTGTGGTATGTTTTGTATAACGTGGTGAGAGGCGTGTATCAGGGGGCTGGAATATATGTTTTGAAAAGGTTTTCTGTAAATTGATGTGGTAAGAGTACCATCTGGTAATTTGTGACATTCCTTTCCAAAAAAAATAATTGCTTGATGTTTCAACTTGCACTGAAAACTGTATGCCCAAATCATTCTCATTAAGGTACTCGGCAAATCCCCCAGGTGTAGACTGATTACCTTGACAAATGAACTAACAACCATTCAGATCATGCCACCACATATCAGTGAAAGGTAAAAATCTATTCATATACTGATCATAAATACTCCTTAAAGAGGTCAGTGTCAATGGACACCAATATTGTGCCTATAGCCATCCCTCTTAGTGGTTAATAACAATTGTGGTTGTAGATAACCACATTCTTATTTACTGCTATGCCTGTAACTTGTGATAACAAATATTAAAGTCAAACATGCACTTATCCATAATATCCAACCAAAATTTAAGTGATGTTAAAATCCTACTATGAGGAACACTAATGTGTAACTATTTAACATACAACATACATAAAAACCAAGAAGGTTGAAATTATAAATCAGCTATTAAGTGCATAAGCAAATGTCCTTTCATAAGGAAATGCCATCAGGTAAAAGTTTAAAACATACCCCCAGATATTGAGATAATGGTTCTGTATGTGATCCACTCCCTGAGACTCCAGGTCTCCCAAATGGAGAGTCAATACTGTTATGGATTTTGGGCAATGCATAACAAATCTGTAGTGCAGAATCATTATTGTCAATTTAAATGTTAAGTTAGATGAAATTATGTTCATTTGCTCATAACAGCTTAAAAATCAATTATTTCTCAGTAGAATGATATAACTGGAGCAAAGAGAAAACATATTCTATTTGCTCCACACTATTACTGCTCCACCTTTGTCAGCAGAAGTAATAACAACTGATTTGTCAGCCTTAATATCTTCCAAGACCATTTTCTGTTCATAACTTAAATTCTAAGTACTATACGTAAGCCACTCAATCCTATGAAAATGTAAATCTTTTTATTATCATACACTCAGATTGGTTAAAAACTGGGTGATAAGGTGACTTGAAATCAGAAGCACCAAAATTAAACGGGACAATGTCAAAAAAGTATATTTCACAGTACTAGTTTTACCACAGAATCTGCAGTATTCCTTTAATTCTAAAATTAACAATTCTTCACTAACCAATGTACTTGGACAATTTTTAAACACTAATTAAGAAGCTCATATTTCATGTCGGTAAGATTTATATTAGAAATGTACAGAGCAGGTTTCTTACATTCAGTACAGACATGTATTTCTTGACTGACTTGTCTCTATGTTTTAGTTTCTCCTTATTCATCATGGAGGGTCATATGGGTGATTACTTGTGAAGATGCCATGTTGGTACATTCATTTTGCTTTACCAACTCTACATTTTTAGGCCCTGAATCAAAAATCTGCATCTGTCTCCCAAGTTTGTGTATCTGCTGTCAAATTATCAGATAAGGAAGGGTCATTGAACCACAGAAAAGAACACGGTAATGAATATAATCAAATCGATATTTTATTAATTGCTATTTTACAAAAAACAGATGAGTGATAAAACAGGTTCATAGTTAAATACAAGGCTAGCTTCCCTGAGGGGCCATTTTAAGCTAAACCATTTTAAGGTGAGAATCAAACCTCGTACCTTGTGTTAGCGAGATAAACACTCTAACCATTATGTCAACCCTACCATGATCAACTAGCTGACTGACATTCTAGTGCAAGATAACTCTTACAGCAGGGAAGGGATTATGGCCTTTCCCTGATTTTGTGTGATTTTGGAATTGGTATAAATATAAGTAGAAGAGAGTGGGGGGGGGTATAGTGGGGACTTGCTCCCCCTGCAAAATTAGATTTGTTTCATATGCTTGTTCTGGGATTTTACTCCAGAACAGGCACTGTTTTTAGCAGCTCTTTTGAGATCAGTGACTTTTTGTCAGTGATAATTATATAATTTGGCTGGCTTTCTCTCTCTCTCTCTCTCTCTCTATATATATATATATATATATATATAAAATATCTGTATGTGTGTATACTTTGGATGCACCAAAACTCTCAAACTTCATCATCATGAATGTTGACACATTAAAACCAAAAATCATGATGTCAACACCCAGTGGACCCCAATATCCTCACCTTAATATATACTAAATCCAATATCACACAATCCCTGGGGAGGGGGCACATTTTCCAATTCCGGGGATTATCAGTCTTATATATGTATGTGTATATATATATATATATATATATATATATATATATATATGTGTGTGTCTGTGTGTGTGTGTATATATATATATATATATATATATATATATATATATATATATATATATATATAGATACATATATATATATATATATATATATATATATATATATATATATATATATATGCATGTTTATAATGAATAATTATTAGTGAGTTTGATCAAAACATGAAACTGAACAAACCCATCAGTAATTACTATTAATCACCACCAAAATTACAGAAAAAATGCCAATTGTGAATTCAAACAAACAGGTCACATTTACAATTACTAAATGTAAAACAAAAAACTTTTACATGGGGGGGGGGTCCTTTCCCTGGAAATTAATTGTATTAACTTCAGAGTTGCAGAAACTTAATTCAATGGCTTTTCCCCTTTCTTCAAGTAATGGTTGATGTAATAAATTTGAAGCAGTTACTTAATTTGACCAGCATTTCCACTGATGAAGAACAGTAGATGAAATGCATGTAATGGGCTGGCATAATGGTTAAAGTGTTTGCCTTGCAAGCACAAGGTACAGGGTTTTGCATGTGACATGTAGCTAGTCATGTAGGGTAAAGGACTCTTGGGCAGACATAGATTACTGTTGTTGCTTTTAAACTAGCTTCCTCCAGGTTGTTGTCAGTTATCCTAATGTGCAAGAGAAGTCTGCACTGGCATGTATAAATACCTATATATAGTAATTCTCTGTAGCTTTGTTTTTAGGGGGGGATATTTGCATAATGGTTAAAGTCTTTACCTCCCAAATACAAAGTACAAGGTTTGATTCTGACCTCTGATTATTGGCTAAGCTTGTAATAGTCTATAGACTAATATCCACATCTATGATGAATCACATGACACACACACACACACACACACACACACACACACACACACACACACACACACACACATATATATATATATATTAATAAATATGTGTGTATTACAATATTGCACTCTCAGATGGGGGACAGGGGCAAGACACCCACACCTCTTGAACTTATAGATTCATCAACTTGAAGAAGGGCAAAACCTCCCAAAAGAATAGAATCACTACCAGCGTACACTTAGAAATTGCACCGACAGCGACATTAAAACAGAATTAGGCTTTATTGAACATTATAAATGCTTCCATTGGTTTTCTGACGTGTAATAATATAATGCAGTTCTTTGCCATACACAGAACAATTTTGGCACTTCTCATCATAGTTAAAGTAAAATGAACACATTTCCATTTCCTGTGTCATGGTTCCATCTTACTTGTCGCCTCCCACCGCAGTTCCACAGACCATCACTTTAATGCTTTGCTGCTTGCATATGAGCAAGATTGTAAAAAAATAAAGAATTAGCATGGTTTGCACATCTGTTGCAGTCATTAAACATATAGCCTTATCCAGCGTTATTGTACTAGTACTAAAGTAGTCCTCCTCCTTCCATCTACATGCATAAACAGACTAGTAGATGTGATTATTATTATGTGATGTCCTAATACCTCAGGTCCTTTATTATGTCTGATATAGCACTAGTGTCTTCTTTTGGAAAGTAGAGCCCCGACTATGTCTTCTATAGTACCAGAGCCTTCTTATGCAAACCAGATCTCTGATTATGTCTCCTACAGTGCCAATGTTTTCTTATGGAAAACTGAGCCCAGATATTAATTTCTATAGTACCAATTCTTTCCTATAGAAAACTGAGCCCCAATGTTAGCTCCTATAGTACCAATGCTTTTCTATGGAAACCAGAGCCCCGATTTTATCTCCTAAAGTACCAAAGCCTTCTTATGTAAAGCAGAGCTCTGATTATGTCCCCTATAGTATCAATGCTTTCCTAGGGAAAACTGAGCCCACATGTTAACTCCTATAGTCCCAATGCTTTCCTATGGAAAACGGAGCCCTGATGTTAACTCCTATAGTACCAGTGCTTTCCTATGGAAAACAAAGCCCCAATTATGTCTCCTACAGTACCACTGTTTTCCTATGGAAAACAGAGCCCCAATTTTATCTCCTATAGTACCAGTGCTTTCCCTGGAAAGCAGAGCTCTAATTATGTCTCCTATAGCACCAGTGCTTTCCTCTGTTCATTGGCATTATTAGCTCAGTGTAGTCCTTAGTAGCTCACCACAACACTGACATTAGGACAGTCTTATAACGAAGCATAACAACTGATATGCAGCAAAAATCAAAAAACTAAACCACTGCTCATGATTCTATCAAAAACTGTCATCATAGGACCAGTTTCATTCTAATACATAAGCATTATACTAATTCTCCTTATGATTTAAACCAACCAGCATAACACACATTTAACCAAATGATCTCTTTACCAAATGAATAGTACCCATATAAATATTTACACTAACAAGAGCCCTACTGTTTGTCATCAGATAGGTGATCAATGAATGATAAACCTTATAGAGAGCTGGTTTCCTTTCATGGCAACTAGACTTGGAGAAAAGGCAAAACAAGTTGGTGTACTGTTTTTCTTCTGTCTTACCTTTTCTGTAAGCCCCCTGCTCTAACTTAACTCATGTGTGCTAACCCTAATCCAACTCCTGTCCTTGCCCCTAACCCCAAACCTACACATTACCATACAAAAACATTTCCCTAACACCACTAAACAACACACTTAGATACACACCTATGCATTGCACAACTACATAGAGGCACACACATTCACACACACATACATATTACCAAAGCTTACCTAGGTCTTACCCTAACCTGCAAATGCTCACACATATGCACCCAAACTAAAAATATCCCTTATCTAACCCTTACCCTAACACTGAGCTGCAAATACTTGCACACTCCTGCCACTAATGCTGAATCTTTCACTATATCCAAAAGTTTCATAATTAACACACACACACACACACACACACACACACACCTACCTTACTTACCTTAACCCTAAACACATCCCAGTAACAATACTCAATGTAAAATCAAAGCAGCTGAATCAGTCAGGCAAAAGAATGTTCAACAGATAAAACTGCAACAAAATATGTACAATGTAGCTGCCTGAACCTCTGCTAGTTTCAATGCAATTCATACACATATTTTATTATATAAAAACAGTAAAGACAGAGTGGGGGGGCATGAGCTTGGCAGGAGTTGTAACTAAACATTCTTAATAAAACAAGAAAGACAATAGATAACTTGACCAGAAGCAAAGAAGTAAAACAATAACAACAAGTAAGCTTGACAAGTTGTGTGGAACCATGAATTAGATGCAAGTAAGAGCCAAAAATACTAAAATTTGCTAGGAAATTAATAACGGTAACAATACAATCTACCCAAACCAGCAACCCAGGATCTGTGGTCATGAATCAAGGTATATCCTTCCAATTAGATGTGTGATAGTTGATTTGATTATTTTATTGAACATCTTCCATAATTTCAAATCTTAAAAAGGAAACTCCTGTATTGTCTGACCTTCTTGCACATTAATACAACAATAATTGTGTCAAAAGATTAACATCTAATATAGTTATCGGCACTGTGAAATTCAGATAACATGAAAGCATGAGATAAATAGTACGGATGTATTATCAGAAGAGGTTAAACATATGCTGTAAGAATTACAAAAATAATAGACAGACACCAGCAGTTCTGGTCCTTCCTAATTTTATCTTTCTGATTTTTACTGATCCTTTCTGACCTCATTTCATCACATCCATGACATTATAGATTCCCAGAAATGTACTGTCATCTATTGATTCCCATTATATTCTGAACAACTGTGTACATGGTGATGTCACTAAGTATATTGTTAAGTCTGACATGCTGCGCATACACACTACACCTGCGGAATCTGTGACAATGCTCAGTCAAGTGGGTTGTAAATCTTACTGTTTTACATACTTTTCATATAAGCAGAGATAAACCTGCTCTTGGGTGTGGTAGCAGAAAGTGTGCTCATATTAAGCTGTGGTGTATTTAGATATTCATGTTAATAATATATCATCCCTCTCTTTCTAACACTGCCATTTACTGTTTTTCCAAATTTACACATCTAATATGTCTAATACATATTGAGATGCAATTCATTTCCTATCTACAAGCTCAATCAGACTGTCTTAACCTATTCTCTCAACTGTTCTTTTTATTTACTCTATTGACTTGAGCCTCTCTCGTATACAAACACACACTCCTTCCAACTGTGCCAGCCACAGCATATGTTACATCTCTGCAGTAAAACGTCCTGGTTTTCATCTACCTGCACCCAAGCAGACCAGTTTGTTCTTGGTCAAGGGAGCTGTGGATTCCCAGGCAGGTGAGAGCCCTGTAGCCTCTACATTCCTTCACAGGAATCCTCCATGAGCTCATCCACTGGGTCTATGTCAAAAGACTGAATGAACTAATTATAAAAAACAATAAGATTGAATGTCAGAGCATCAAACTGGCTTCTACATTGGAAGCCAGTATTTTTCAGGGGCAGGTATTTGCCCTTTCCCCAGTGTGGAGCAATTTTGGAGTTGTTATATATAATAGGTGGGGGTGCAAAACGACTATTTTCTTGTGATGCCAAATACCTCCCCTAGCATTTTTTTCCTTTGAAATTGTTTTTTTGTTCCATTTCATATATGGTATTACATATGTACCAAGATAGTTGTCTTTATGGACCTAAATATAAATGTTACAAATAAAGGAAGTAAATATATTAGCTTAACAAATAGAATGTATGCTTGTTTTAATTTTTTTATGCAATGTAAAATGCTGACAAGGAGGGATGCAGTCCCTTAAAAATCTCCTACAGCATTTTAACCCAGAACTTTTCCTTTGGCAGTGGCAGTCAGCTTTCCCAAGTGAGTAACTATCCTTCTGTTCATAAAGTTAAATGCTAAGAGCTTTATTTTATAAGTACTGCTTAGTTGTTTCCATGTTTGGGCTTCTTGTTTTAATAACAATCCTTAATGTGTTTACAACCTTTGGGAAAATCTGCAAATTATTAACTACTCTATATGTTGTTAAAGTCTTATAAATTGTTTGTGTACTTTTTTGAATACAGAATTTGAAACCAGAATTCTTGTTTTTTGCATTTTTATTGATCTGAAAAATTAGAAGTTCCCTATACTCAGTAAAGTTACAAAACTTTGAGTTAGCTTTTCCAAATTTTCAGCACTGAAAAGTGTAACCCAAAACATTAAAAAACACAAAGAAAATTATTTTTTGCATAAATCAAGACCCCCTGAACTCCAGTCTGGGAGCTTGACCACCACACTCCCCTAACTTTAGTATACCAATTCCAAAAAAAAAAAAAAAAAAGTGCACCATCAACTTTTACAATCCAACAACCTGTGGTGAAACAAACTGTGATAAATAATTAAAATTTAATCAACAGCCACTCACACAAACATGCCTTAACAGAGTGTAGGTATACCTGACAAACAGGTATTTTAAGGTCATTTGCATTGATTTTCTTAAGCCTATTGCCTTTCGTATGTTTTTCTTGTTCTGAGTAAATATATTTTAAGCAAACATAAACCCACTCAAAAAAACACAAAGGCACTTTTATTTTAAATCACATTTATAATAAAAGTGTCTTTCCAAAGACATGTATATGGAGCATTTCTCCCCGGGCCTCCGCTGAAAACAGGCTCTGTGGAACCTAGTCGGACATTCCCGGTCAACAAATGTTAAATAAATAAAATAAATAAATAAATAAATTGTGGTGTCTTGAGAGGGTTTTTGTTTTACTTGCTTCTTTGACTTTTCAGACTTTGTCTGCTGGAGCTCTCTCTATTTGTTCTTTTCAAAATATAATTTAACACATGTCCTTATTTATTTATTTATTTATTTATTTATTTATTTATTTATTCCAGTTGGTGACCGGGGAGGTCCACTGGGCTCAAGAGCCCGTTTTCAGTGGAGGCCCGGGGAGAAAAGCTCCACAGTACAATGTTACATCACATAAAGAAAATACAAATAAAAAAATACAAAAACTAAAAATACAAAGAAAAAAATACAAAAAAAAATTATTTGAATTACAGTTAAAATAAGTGGAAATTCCACAAACAGCTGGTGAAATGCATTCAAGTATGAAGTCATTCTAAATCAAGCAACTAAGATGTTAAAGAAAATTGTCTTGGGGGATGAGAGGCATAAAGCATAAGGTTGGATCTAGATATATTAGTTACATTAGGTTGGATGTTGATATATTAGTTACATTATCAAAGTATGACTATGAGGGAAATTAGAAAGGTATAAAGTTTAGCCAGGAGAGAAGGAAGAGGAGAGCTTGGGAGGTATAGAATGAAGAGTGCAGTTACATTTTCTTTGAGTGTGCAGGTAGCAGTGGAGATGCGTTTTGAGGGAGTGTATGTTGTCACAGGTTCTCAGTGTAGAGGGCAGGGCATTCCATTTTTTAGCTAGGGAAAAGGAGAGTAGAAGCTTTTTCTTACATTTCAGTTAGAAAATAAAGTGATTAAGTTTAGATATTTCTGACTGATACTGTGATTAAATCTACACCTTGAACTATTAAGGTTGAATATAACAGTTGAGCTCCAATGCTGTAAAGCAGTACAGCTGGATATATAAAACATATGGAAGGGAAAATTAACAGGAATGAACTGGAAGTATTAAAAAAATAATGAAAACAGAAGGTGTTATTAATATGTACGGCTTCCCCTCATAAGCGTGAGAACTGAACCTGCAAGTCTTGGCACTTGAAAACATAAACTGTAAAAATAATAAAAACAAAAAATATTTCTGAAACTTGCAGCTACAGTTTGAGTTTTTGTAACAGTGCAGGCTTCATCTTTCTGAAGCCTCTGACATGAGGGCCTGTACCTGCCCTACCCTTACTGTTTGTATATTCTAACTCTCAGAGGGCTATACATAGTAGTAGGGTATCAATAATATGAGTTACCAAAGGTTGTATTTCCACATCATTAATCAGTGTGGATTAAAGGGCAACTCTGTTTCCTGAACCTTAGAAATCTGCTTTGAAAAGGTTACAGGGGCTGTGGACAGTGGCCACTCTGTGCACACTGCTTACTTAAACCTGGCCAAGGCTTTTGACTTTACCACCCTCCATGCTGCTGGGACTAAAAAATTAGACAAGATTAATGTAAACCTCTGCATTATCCACTGGATTTCAAATTAGCCATTCAATAGATCCCAATTTGTGAAAGTTTTTTCTAGTCCCCTCTGTGAATATAAATTTGTAACTAGTGGGGTGACGCAGGGGTCATTTCCAGGCTCTCTCAGGTTTGGCGTTCATTTTGTAGACAGCCAAGCCAATAGCCCTGAAGTGTGGTTGGCCAAGTTTGTTGATGACTGGAAGCTGGGCACTGTTTTACTTTCATTCACTGATGCAAAACAGTTCCAGCAAGGGCTGGAATTTGCACATACAGGGTGTATCAAACTAAATTAAAAAAAAGGTATAGCACAGTAGTGTTTGGCCAAAGGGTAGTTCCCACTTCATAGTTATAAATGGTACTCCTGTTCAGATAAATACAGAAGAGACCTTGGTACTTACGATGATGGAATGACAGAAAATTATCCATGTGTTTCCACCACTATCAGGAAAGATCAAATGAGAGAAAGTTATCCACATGTTTCCACCACAGTCAGAAAATCCTTCTAGCTGGCCCAGTTAATTTCCAAGAGTGAATATCTTCAAGATCCAAAGAGGTCATCGTACCACTGTACCACTGTACTCCTCCCTTATCAGACCACTGAATACAGTGCCCCCCTTCAGTGTCTATAAATCCAAGTATATCACTCAACAAGAAAGGCCCAAGCATTTCTAACCAAAATATTAAAGGTATTAAATCCCTCAACCACCCTTACAGATTAGCATGACTCTCTTTATACTCAGCAGCCTACAGGTTGATGTGAGGTGACCTGTATCTCACTTTTTGAGCCATGACAGACTTGGTCCTAGACTAAGGACTTAAATCTACCCCAATAAATAAACAAGACTCCAACAAAGTAGAAGACCCATTCCAGACACGGCAGAACAGACGATTAAAACTCCAAACATAAAAACATTTATTAGCTGAAATAGGTTAGCGCTTTCAAAGATCATGTTCTGCTTCCCCAGACCATTAACTAACAGCTCTGTAGAACCATGCTTAAAAGGCATGAATCAGCCAATCATGACAGTATACTACAATCACATCATTCAAACAATTAAGTAAAACTTCAAAGTAACAAAAATGTTTAAAATGTTCATTCTAAATGCACATTAATGCCACTAAAAGCATTTTTCATTATATTCAATATCAGCAAAATATTTTTAATTTTTTTATTTTATTTTTATTTTGCATCTGTTGTCCGGGAAAGTCTGACTGGAATGAGGTCCATTTACAGCAGAGGCTCGGGGAGAAAAGCTCCACATTAGTTAAACAATAATTGCAAAAGGTTATAATACAAACAAAAATCACACAAGAAATAATGCATATCTACAATGGATTTGTTCCTAGCAAGCTTAAATTGCAGAAAATTTGAGCCCAGATGGCAGTCAGCTGAGGAATTTCCAACACTGTAGCATGTAGACAATAAGAAGTAGTGGAGAGGAAGGTAAGGAGTGGAAGACAGAAGGTAAGTATTTATGTGATGCATGGACAGAGCCAGCTACAGTAGAAGTTATTAAAAACACCGCAAATTCTAAACCCTAATAGAACAGTCGCATACACTATCAAGTGGGTGCATCAAGCATCAAACAGTGCAGGTCCTCAAAATGTAAATGTAAGATAATGAAATATAAATGCACTACTAATTCATAAATAAAAGCACCTTTCTGTATGTGTGTGTATATATATATATATATATATATATATATATATATATATATATATATATATATATATATATATCCAAAAGCAATACTCTTTCAATAAAAGTACGGTAACATTCCTGATGCATGAATCAATGGTTGTCTCAAAACTGTTAAAATAAAACCACATCATTAGAAAACTGCTTTAAGCATAAATTAGCCAGTCTAAAGATACTGAGTGTAGGCAATACCATTTATGCTTCTTACAAATCAGAATTCCTAGAAAATAAACTAATAACTAATTTAATTGCTTCCAGGCTAAAACACTATGTGAAACTGTTATTTGCATCATTTTATTTTTATAAATCACAGTAATTTTTACTGAGCCAATGAAGACTTTTGACTTTGTACACAGAATATCATTCTGATTGTTTAAAAGCCTGTACCTAACATCTGGTACAGAAAATGTGAAATATGTAGCCCGACTGGATTCTAGCAAAGAACTTGAAATACTGCTAATTTTAGTTATTTCAAGTGCTGCTTTCTGAATCAGTACTTGCTGATGCATAGTTAAACATATTTAATATAATTTTTGTTAGATCACTTCTACAGCAAGCCACAGCACTTTTATCTAATTTTCCAGCCTTGTCCTGGAATTGAAAGCCAAACCTCAGTAGTAGAATATGCTTTAGTGAGTGTCTGTTGAAACGATGAAGGAGCCTTGTTGGCATCTATAGAATGTTTCATATTACTAGGAACACCATGCTCTGTGAAACAAATAAATATGTTTGCATTTCCCATCTTGTTTTTTAATTAAAGTAAGTATAAAGCAGAATTCAATCAATGGAGTTCAATGGACTGACATTTCATTTCATAAAATGCTTTTCTGGGCAGCTGAAAATTATCAGCATATTGTGTGTGTGTGTGTGTGTGTGTGTGTGTGTGTGTGTGTGTGTGTGTGTGTGTGTGTGTGTGTGTGTGTGTGTGTGTGTGTGCATGTGTGTGTGTGTGTGTACAGAAATGTGTATGTGCATATGCAAGTGTGTATGTAATGAGGAAACAAAAAACTTCAGAGAGACACCTTTTCTTTTGAAAGTCCCCCGTCCTAGGCGAAGAGATCCAAGAAACCAATTTTCTTTCCTTTTACTTACGAATGCCTATAGATGCTGATGCAAGATCTGTGGCCTATTAAGTCCATCTGAGTTTTGCATGAATATGACCCATTCATACCCCTGCCTTACCCTTCCATTGCCCTGCTCGATATAGCTTTTATTCCCACAGATAAGTTACACTATACCTAGCCTTTCCCTGGAGTAGCACATTCCCAAGGCTATTCTAATAGTTATTAAAGGTGATGTATATGCTGGCATAATGCTATAACAATCCTCTTAATGTAGTTATATTGAATTATTCATAGCTTGAATAATAGTAAACTCAACCTATTTATGTTTAGATGGACTGCAGATTGTTTAACTGAAGTGAGAGAGAAAGCAGAAAGTTTTGCCTCTGTCATAAATGTACAAAATGTTCTAAGGGTGTTCTACAGGGTTCAGTATTGTGACTAATATTAATTAACATTTTAATTTTCAGCTTTCTGGAGATGACACTGATCACTGTCAAAATATGCTGATTACAAAATTAATACAACTTAAACAATTATTTGAAGGCAATTGCTGAACGTGATAAAATGGGTTTATTTGAGATAAATTTTTATGATAATTCATAAAAAAGCCATTCCAAAAAATCTATCTGCCTAAAATGACAGGCACTGGAAGCTGTTCAGCACCTGAAGGAGCTAGGCCTCACCATTCATCACACATTAAGATTGAGTTTAAACACAATACTAAATAAGATCTAAGCTTCAGCATTCATCACAATTTAAGATTTAGTTTAAACACAATACTAGATGAGATCTAGGCCTCACCATTCATCACAACTTAAGATTTAGGTTAAGCTCTAGATAAGATCTAGGACTCACCATTTATCACAACTTAATATTTAGGTTAAACATAATACTAGATAAGATCTAGGCCTCACCATTCATAACAACTTAAGATTTAGGTTAAACACAGTACTAGATAAGATCTAAGCTTCACCATTCATCACAACTTAAGATTTAGGTTCAATACTAGATAAATTCTAGGCCTCACCATTCATTACAACTTAAGATTTAGGTTGAACACAATACTAAATAAGATCTAGGCCTCACCATTCATCACAATTTAAGATTTAGGTTAAACGCAATACTAGATAAGAATAATAATTTAGGTCTACTAGCTCTGAAAAAGCTACAGTATGTATCTTGTATAACAACTTAACATACCCTCTTCTTGAGTTTAATGCTATTTCCTGTTCATGCAAACAATCACTCCAATGGAAATGAGTGGATATGAAAATTGCTGTGTATTTTCAATTTCTTTTTTCATAGTTCCAAGACAAATGCTTCTGTTTCAATGCAGGACATACCACCTCACTTATCTCTTTAACCACTTTAGAAACTTATGCATGTGTTGTATATCACACTCTGCTTGATTGTGCATTGCACTGTGCTTGTTCACTATAATCTATATACACTTTTTCCATGTAATTAGTCTGAACTACTCTGCTTTTGTTTATATTTCTGTATTTTTTATTTGAGAAATGTTTTGTTTTTCACCCAGGCTTAGCATAAAATTGGTCAATATTGATCAGTGCACTACCCTGGCAAACAAATGTACATAAAATATATAAAATAAAATATTCATATTGGATTCACATGGCTTATTATCATGTCTATAATGTCGGTGGTGAAGTACTCTTCCTGCTCTTTGATGTTACCTTATTTAGTGTCTGTCAGTCTGTGAAATATAAAATACCAATTAGTAAGAGGCAAACTATTTTAACTTGTGACCAGTATGCTTGACACTAACTATAAATATGGCAGTGGCTGCTTTGGGAAGCAAATAGTCTTTTCCATCTGCAGGACTTTTGGAAGATGAAATACCGGTAATGGTTGACTCTGTTGTATATAACCCATACTGCTCAACCTCTTAGTGCTAAACATCTGGACAAAGCCTAAAATAATGGGGGGACAAAGGCCCAAAAATAGGGACAGATTTTAAATATTGCTTTATAAACTTGGAAAGTTGCTAGAATAATGGGATTTGTATTGGCATACATGTTATGAAGGAAACAGTGCAAATCTCAAATGTATGTCATTTAGTGACTTCAATCCTCAGTGCTTTGCCAGAAAACCATAAATGTTATGAGGAACAGACCAAAAATATGAGGCAAAAATCTGGACATCCTGTGAAAATCTGGACAGTTGAGAACTATGATAGAACGTTGCTTTAATTAGAGGTGTTAGTCTCTTCTTTGACTAACAGGATACTACAGCAGAAAAGCCTTCAGTGAAATTTGAGTGCTACATCTGCAGTCTCCTCTAAAAGCACCTAATTCACCTAGAGTTGGTGCAAAGACTCAACTGGAAAAGCTGTTCAATTCCTGAGGGGAAATTTGTGCACTATATTCCAAGCCATGAAATTCCCTCTCCTATGACTCATTTTGGAATGAACCAGTGAAAGGGCTAACATGTATAGAAATGGAGTCATCCTTATGATCGCTTTAAACAATAGTAAAATACAATACATATATCCCTTTGCCTTTAAACAATGCTATCCCCTTCACACATTTAAGAGGGCGGTCATATAATATATGGGAATAAGCAAATTTCAACACAGGACAGTAGTAATCAAGCTTCTTGAAGGCCCATAGACAGAAAAGGTGTCTGAAACCTGTAAACCAATGAAAAAGAGGACGAGAGTCAAAATAGAATGGATGGGGTTGGGCAGAAAAGTCCAATGAAATGGCTGCTAAATTAATACTTGTTCAATATTCACAAAGGTAGAGAAGGGAGCTTCACCAAATCTAGTTAGCAGATATTTCCAGGTCAAAAGGAATGATTACAGAAGAAACAGTCCTGACTGAGCTCCAGTGTGTAAAGATTAATAAAAACACTAGGACAGGATGAGATTCACTGCTGAATTCCCTTAATATTCTGTAACAAATTGTGGGAAAATGGAGAAAGATTCGAATACAGGGAAAAGAAATCCCTGGAATTCATTAAAGGGTCTAGTCATATGGCTAGTGCTGGAAAGGCCCTTCTCCCATGACATGCCCATTTGTGATTCACAGACATATTAGCAGCAATGAGGTAAGACATCATTACTGGTTAGTTTGCATTTCTCTTAGTTGCATTTACTACTACAACATATAGATCATTGCGGTTCTGCACTTTGTGGCAGTAAACAGCTGCTCATGTAAGTAGTGGCATTCTCCCCCCACAGTCACTGCCCCCCCACACACACACACAAACACACACACACACACACACACACACACACACACACACACACACACACACACACGCACACACGCACGCACGCACGCATGCACGCACACACACACACACACACACACACACACACACACACACACACACACACGCACCCTCGTATTGCTGCACTTATCTATAATGTTCAGGTGTCTAGTGCATCCCCCTTTCCCCCAGTCCCCATACTGCCATTGGAACCTTCCTGCACTTCCACTTGGAACTACTCCATGGTGTCTAGTTGTTTCTCATACCTCATTTACGGCAGGAAGTCGAGCTTGTCCTTTTGTACTTGTTTAGCACTGTCATGCGGTGGGGTATGGCCATGCTGATCTACATGTTTGAGCAATTTCCTGTTCACATGACATGAATTGTGTGGCTAAGGGCACTGACCAAAAGAGAAGCTATATATATATATATATATATATATATATATATATATATATATATATATAATATATGTGTGTGTGTGTGTGTGTGTATGGGTTGTTGATAAATGCCAATCATTACTGACAGCACAGAAGGCTATGAACTGTTAACTAATCACTTTCTCTAGTCATGGGTTTGATTCTATCTGACAGCATTTGTCTCTTATGTAACTCTTTGCAAGTCACTTAACATGATATTGCTTTGGAGCAGTTGGGAATGTGGCTGGGCTCCTTCAAGGACTCCTTGACCACATGGGTGCTAGCAACAAATGAAGTTATTATTACTACTGTCAATTTAACTGTTAGCAGGAAATGTGACTGAGACCCTACAGGAGAAACTTGAAAATAGTAGACATTTCTGATTCAAAAACTATACTGCAGTGATCAGAACATTATGCTAGGCTACCCGAGTCCACACATCATTGTTGAGCCTTGTGTCTTATCCTTCCTCCATGGTCACAGGAATGTGGAGTATAATTTGTCAAGGTAGGAACCCAGTCAAAGAGAAAAGAATGCAAACATCACTGCATGGATTCTGACACTGCTACAGCTGGTGAGAGAAGGGTAGAAAGTTTTGGATGTCAATACTGCGGTAGTGACTCGGGGTAAGTTAGACTGGCTTTCACTACAAGATGCTGGGCCACAAGGCTTAATCAAGGACAATACTTAATACGT